>NC_081425.1:2652476-2755063 GCF_949786415.1 Peromyscus eremicus | reverse complement strand
CCTCCCACCTGTTCTTGTGTGAGAGGATAGGATCCTCTGTCCTTGAAGCCTCCTTCCTCCGGCCCTCCCACCCTTCCACCCCACCTGCTTTATTAACCTATCACCTAGTTTTACAGGTTAGTTATAACGAACTCTGTACCTTTGCTAAGAAAGCCCTATATAACATAGCTCAGCAGTGTGCTCTCCTGTGTATTTGTCCATTCACTCATCCATGCAGTGGGTATTTCCCAAGTATCTCACTGTGCCAGCTCTACACAGAACAGAATGGAGTCTCAGCCCTGGTGGGGTGTACAGCCTGTGGGAGAGTCAGGCCAGTCAGTGTGCAATTGAAAACTTATAGAGAGCTGACAGCACAGTGAGATCTCTAACCCCGCTCGCTCGTGGGGAGTGATCACAGGCTCCCCAGTGGGAGCAGAGAAGGTGAGGGCAGGGTGGTAAGAAAGATCACTAGACGCAGCAGCCTGGTCTGCCATTGGGAAACATTTTGATTGTCCTAAGCACTGGGGATGTGCTGACAGTGTCAGTGTGGTCTCTGTAGTATATGGAAAGGCTTTGTTTGTGCTGCCCTTTAGTTTCTATTTATCTCCAGTGCTTCAAAAACCACGTAGAATAGAATTGATGCACAAGCAGATACGAGTGTGCAGCTTTCTGTTAGTCAGATAGTAAAGAGGTCTGCAACATAGAAAACAGTACCACTGTTCTCATTAATTCTTTTTCTAACTCGGAAAATATAGTTATTCTCTTTTTTTAATGTTAGCAATTGAGACCTGTGAGATGGCTCAGTAAGTACGGGCCCTTGCCACTGAGCCTGGTGACCTGAATTCAGTTCTCCACATCCCACGTGGTGGAAGAAGAAAATCTACTCCTATATGCTCTCTGACCTCCACATTCATGATGTGGTGTGTGTGCACAAATGCACGCACATGTACACACAAATAAAATGAAAAAAAAAACTTTAAAACATTAGGAATTAGTGGGTGTTATTCATTAGTGTTTTTAAATGGGGGGATTGAAGGGCTTTTAAATAGAGGAAGGACACAGTAGAACTTGTATCTCTCCCCTGCCTTGGAAAGTAGTTTGACACAGAACAGTATGGCACCAGAAGAAGACAAAGCCTGGAGACCTGCTTATGCTGTGAGCAGATGTGGACATCACTCTCGGGTTGGGACATGGGATAAAAATAGGATTGAAGGTAGGTTTGGGGTGTGCTCCATATGAGGTACCTTTAGAACATTCAGGTGGAGGTATTTCCAGGACATCTGGTTCTATAGCGATGAGGCACAGCACCTAGACCAGAATCCTCACCACAGTCATGGTACCCAAAGCCCTGGAAATAGGTCAGAGCTTGCCAACAGAACACGAAAAAGAAACTCACAACCTTAGGGGATACTGTTTGAAGGACATGAGAAGAAGGAGATTCTGGAGGACACTAAGACATGGTCACAGGGCTGGAAAGACAGACGTATGATGTCACCAGAGCCCAGAGAAAAGGCTGTGTTGAGGAGTGGCCAGCAGATCCAGCACTGCTGGAGGTCAAATGGGACGCAGCTGAGGAGGCTCCACCGACCAGAGGAGCATGTGCTCCATGATTTGCACACCGGATTCTGAGCTTTTACACGGCGTGAGCACCATCCTGAGTCTCTTTCTGGCATTGCTGCATAAGGTCTCAGCAGCTACACGGGAAACACGTGGTGACTCCGTGTCCTCCCACTGGGTCTGGAGTAGAGCTTTCCAGTATTGTGTCATGGTCAGAAATAGCCTGGGATACTGACCCCCTGGGTCCTCAGGGCACCTGAGCTGCCAGGCTGGCCATGAGAAGCTCCTGCTCTCCTCCATGCTGTGCATGCCTGTGTCTTCTGTATGTGCCATGAGGTGAAACACTGGAAAGCATTGTCCTGTGGCAGGGTCAGGAAGCTTCATACAACTCAGCCTCACCCCTCTGCTCTAGCACTGGGTCCCTGAACAGTCATTTCAATATTAAGATTTATTTTGATTTTGATTTATATGTATGTATGTATGTATGTATGTATGTCCATCTGTCTGTCTCCCTCCCTCCCCCTCCTCCTTCTCCTCCTCCTCCTTCTTCTTCCTCTCTCTCTCTCCCCCTCTCTCCCTCTCTCTCCCTCTCTCTCTCTCTCTCTCTCTCTCTCTCTCTCTCTCGTTCGTGTGTGTGTGTGTGTGTGTGTGTGTGTGTGTGTGTGTCCGTGTGTCCGTGTGTCCGTGTCCATGTCCTGGGAGACCAGAAGAGGGCATCTGACCCCCTGAGTTACAGGTGTCAGTGAGCTGCCTAATGTGGGTGCTGAGGACCAAATTGCAGACCCCTGAAAGAATGACTGGTATGAGCGCTCAGCCTCTGAGCCTCTCTCTAGCCCTTCACTTTACATTTTGGTGCTAACCTCTTGACCTTTCTAGGAGTCTTCCAGCACAGTGGTCCATCAGTAGCAGCCACAGACAGCACAGTACAGGTGGCCCAGTGTGTGAGCACTGTATCTCACTCCTGGCAGATGGATAATGGATGTTCTGAACAGCAGGCCCAGTGTGTGAGCACTGTATCTCACTCCTGGTAGATGGATAATGGATGTTCTGAACAGCAAAAACTGAGAGTGACAGGTGTAGCTCTCCCCAGAGGCCACCATTTTAGAATGTGGATGCCTGCCTCTGCCTCCCGAGTGCTGGGATTAAAGGCATGTGCTTCGAGGCCAGCCTGGACTACAGAGGGAGTTCCAGGAAAGGTGCAAAACTACACAGAGAAACCCTGTCTCGAAAAACAAAAATTAAAATGTGGGTGCTTTGGAAGCATGTAAGTTTTCTGAGATATCACATTCATAACATCCTGTTATTACTCCTTGTAGTAGGACAGGCCCATAGGGTTGAGGAAATTGGCTCAAACCAGTTGCCCAGGCATGCACATATGTACTTCCTTATGAGCCAACCTGGAGTGGGGCCGTTAGGATCCAGCAACAACTCCCCAGTTCAATCTTTCTGAGCACCCATTTGGCTAAGGAAGTAGTTCCAGCTGTACTGGGTAACATCGGGCTGGCAGAACAGCAGGGAAGAGGGGGTGCAGTCCCTCCATCCATCCTTCCTCCAGGGTCCATAGCAAGCTGCAGAGAGGCCATGTCATAGATCCCTGTGTTAAGGAGTAGCTCTGTGCTGTCTTCATGCTCTGTCTTAAATGCTTACATGTAGAGCATTCTCATCACACCTTCATACTCCTGTGAACCTGAGGCATTGTTCCCATTGTACATTTGAGGAAACTGATGATCAGGGTCCCACGGGCAGAGGCAGAGCTGGGGTCTGAACACAGGCATTCTAGCTCTAGAGACTGCTCTTGGCATGGCTTTGTTCCTGCTCTGTCCTTGACACACTGATGAAATACCTATGCTCTTCCCTATTGTTAAACTCCCTCTCTTCTTTTGATTCAGCCCCAGCGCCAAGGCTTTGAGCTTCATTCATGCTCTGGCCACGTTTGGTCGAGGGCCACTCAGTGCTTTTCTAGCCCTTTGGGTATGCCTCATGGCTTCCCTTGTAAATGCCAGAAGTCACTGTTTTGGTTTTTCTATTTCTGGGTGTCTTGTCTTCCTGCAGAAGATGATCAACTCCATGAATACCAGAATAAGGCCATGTGCCCAGCCCATGGAGCCCCATGTGCCCTGGCCAGTGTGCTCCTGTGGTCTAGCCACCTCATCCAGAACATGCTATGGTCTGGAGAACATGGATGCCTGTTCACACAGCTTCTGCTTAAGATGCTAGAAACAGTCACTGTTGCTCAGCGTAGGAAAACAAAAACAAAAAAAACAGTTGTTCATTTGCACAAGAAACTTCCTTTAAAAATCACCTTGCCAATTAATATCTAGTATTTTATAAAATGTCTTTTCAAAATGCAAGCTCTTTCCTTGCACCTTTGTGTGTGGCTGTTGCCTTTGAAAAAGACAATGTAAGGGAAGTGCTTCCTGTTTGTAGAGGCTTATATTAAACCCTATGTGAAAAACGCCTGACAGCTGAGAGCTCTGGAGCCTTCTTTTCAGTGCTTTTCTGTATTACGGGCAGAGGGGCAAGGTGGAGTTGGGTTTCTGTCATTATCATTGCATCACAGAACAGTCTCCTAAAGGACCTTTTCAGCACTCACTACCACCCGGAGAGGGAGGTGCTGGAGGCTAGCATGGAAAAGGCTTTCCAGATCCCTAGTAAATACTGTCACCAGCAGCCTGTAGAGTTCACGTTGACTTTAGTCATCCTCACAAATGGCGGTGTTGGTATGAGATACCTGATCGTTTTCATTTGCATTCCCCAACAGCAGGCTTGTTGACTCAAAGCTTCCTCTACTGTAAATGTCTATTATATACACCACTTGTCCCTTGTCATTTGAGTTTTTCTCACTAGTGTTTTTTTATATATGTGAATGTTCTTATCTGTTACATGTTGTGAACATTTTCTTTTAATATGTAGTTTGTCTTTCAACTTTGTTTTGTTTTAGTCAACAACAACTGAACTTGTAAGTTCTTACTGGTAAATAATGATTTTTTTTAGCCATCTTTTTCATATATTTGTTTGAGAAATCTTTTCCCTGTCACAATGACATGAATGTACCCTTCTAAAAGCTCTTAAAGGTCTCTAGTTCCCATGTTTCAGTCACTAATCTGGGGAACATATTTCACATATTGTCTGAGACAGAAGTCTAGCTTTAACTTTTCATGCCTTTGGCCATCATCCAAGACCTATTTATTAAACAGTCTAGCTTCCTCTGTGCCTAGGTTTGCCTCTGATTTCTTGACCTTTTGTTTGGTTGACTGGGTCACTGGCTGGCTACATCCCAGCTTGATTCTGCTCTGGTTCTCTGTGTCTACTTGTTTCTGGTACCTTAGGATTTCCATTTCTTCCTTAAGTATTTTCCTTAGGTGTTGTAGGTCTCTATAAGGAGGAAGATTTTCAGACTTTCACAGTATATACATTTTCAGGAACTCTAAGATGTCTAGAAGTAGACATTTTTAAATTAGTAAATTCAAAGATCTGCACACAGCTAAAAATGGGCATTTTTAGAAAGCACTGTGCCATGCATTTTTCTTCAGATTTGAAGCCAGAAGTGGATTTGTCATCTGTCTTTGGTATCTACAGAGCCTACACTCAGTAAGTTATTGATCCTAACTTGTGAATCTTTCACCCTTGGCTCTCTCTAGCTTGTTGTTGGATGTAGCTTTGTTACAACCTTTGGTCTCCCTCCCCCAGAGATGCTCAGGAGTAACGACATAGAAGATAGCAGTGGCATCTGAAATGGCTGTGGGAAGAACCTTGGTTTTCTTCTTGCTTCCTTTTCCATGTCTGTGTCTCCATTATATCCTGCAAAGCCTTGAGCTCCTAAAATGTGACCATAGCCACTGTTGAGACAGGGTCAGTGAGGCTGAGGTTAGATGTAGTGTGCCCAGTTGCACAGGACACTCTTCTCTTCTGAGCCTAGAGCAGGGGCTGGTGTATCCTCTTGGTTGAGGGGTTGGAAATTTGGGGTTTGCATCATGGGACTGCAGAGCGCTGCAGCATTCCCAGATGGAGCTGTGACTGCCTGTGGGGAGGCTCCGTGAGATCTGGAACATTCTGTTCCTTTCCTGATAACTCTTTGTTGCTCTCTTTTTAGGGAGGAATGATCAATTGGAATCGGCTTTTCCCCCCTTTACGTCAGCGACGAAATATCAACTATCAAGATGGTCCTCGATCTGAACAGCGAGCATCTCCTCCCCTGGAAGTTTCTGAGGAGCAGGTAACCAATGACACCTGTACTCAGTCTAATCCACACTGCAGGCTTGAAGCAGTTTGGGCCAACAAGAAATCAAAGCTTGGTTTGGGGCTGTAGAGAAAGTGGGTAAGGTGCATGTCATGGAAGCATGAGGTCCAGAGTATAAAAATGCCAACACTGGCAATCTCAGTCCTGGGAAGGCCAAGATAGGAAGACCAAGGGCTTGCTTAGGCAATCCAGACTAGCCTAATTGGCAAGACTCAGATCTCAGAAGAAAGAGCTCTTGTCTCAAAAAACAAGGTGGATAGCAGCTGAGGAAGGACACTCAAGGTTGACCTCTGCATGGGCATACAGGCGTGCTCAAACACACACACACACACACACACACACACACACACACACACACACACACCCCATATCCTTAGCTGGGTGTGGTAGTACATAACTGTAATCTTGGCTAAGGCAAAAGGATCTTGAGTTCCAGAACAGCTTGGGTCAAATAACAAGACCTCATCACCAAAACAGAATAAAAAAGAAATGGATGAAGTTGGCTCCTTACAGGGTGTTGGGAGAGGAATAGAAGGTTGCTCAGAGAGAAAAGCACCTTTGTGTGGTTTTGACTTTTATGATTCTTAAAAAAATCAACAACACAATTTTGCAGCTACCATAGTAAACATCAATTCAAGGAAAAGGCATCAATATATAAAAAATTGGGCTCTTTCCCCATCGATAAAATACTTACTAATTTACATGAGGAAAATAATAACTATAAAGAAATTGGGTACCACCCAGTTATCAAAATTAACATTATCAATAATGGAACCAAGAGGCGTATTTATACTCTGAAAGGGACTCAAAATACAGAATTTTGCACAACCCGAGAGACCTGTAAAGTACCTACCAGGTATTCTTCAAAAACAAGAATGTTGCCAATGCCCCAGGTTAGAGGAGATGAGGAAGTTTTTCCACCTCAGCAAGGTCTGTGGCCTGGGCTGGTGTTGTAGAAAAGAGACCCTGCAGGGAACGGCTGTTTTTGTTTATCAGCTGATGGCCTGGACTCTAGGCTGGATGAGACTGTCAGTGAAACTACACTCACAGTGGCTGGGAACACGGCTCCGGCCCGGGGTAATGAAGCAACTTGATAAAACAGCAGCTGCCTGAGGAACTCTGATTCCTTAGGGATCTTCTGAAGCTTCACGACTGAAATTATTTCAAATGAGAAAAATGTTTCAAATTTTGTTAAAGTCCAAAACATTGTAGTGATGACACTTGAAATTTCCCCCTGCCTGGGAAAGGCAGGTTTCCACAGCTGGCTACACCAGCCAGGCCATTTGTCCTCAGCTTCTGCTACAAAAAACGGTCCATCCATACTCAGAAGAGCCATGAGTAGGCTCCTCCCACACCCCTGCCTGAGGCCTGCCTGGGTCAGTGTGCCTGATAACTTCAGCTGCTGCCGCTTGGTCAGTTGGCCCCTCTACCTGGCAGCTTCTTGCCTCAGGCTTGTATTTCACTAACTCTTTAGGTTTTGGCAGCAGAGGACCAGATGTGCAGCCAGAGTTCTTTTTTATTTGCTTGTTTTATTTTTAGAGACAGGGCCTCACTTTGAAAGCCCAGGCTGGTCTAATTCATGATCCTTCTGCCTCTGCCTTCCAGCACCAGGATTAGAGGCATGCAATGCATCTGGCTATTAGAGTTCATCTGCCCTACCTTCTTTAAAAATTCTCTCCAGGTGGTGGTGGCGCACACCTTTGATCCCAGTACTCGTGAAGCAGAGGCAGGCAGATCACTGAGTTCAAGGCCAGCCTGGTCTACAGAGCAAGTTCCAGGACAGCCAGAGCTACACAGAGAAACCCTGTCTCAAAGAAAAGAAAAAAATTCTCTAGGCTAATCATCCCAGAGATGAGGAAGAAGTCTCAATAATTTGGCATTTGTCAGACCCTTGAAACGACAGCTTAGAAAATAAGATAATCTCTATCCATCTGGTGAAAAGAAACAACCAGATTCTGTTTTGTGACTGATACAGCTGTGAGTCACACTCTTCACAGACGGACTCTGGCCATCTGAAGTATTGACAGGTGAGCTGTTTCTTGGTTTTGGCAGTTTGGGGAGAAGAAGAAAAAAGATGTCAAAAGGAGAAGGAGGAGAATGTGAAAATGTGTCATTAGTCTACAGGTTTCCCCTCGTGAGTCATTTTTCCTCGATCCTCCCAGAACGACAGTGCTGAGGGTAACGTGTTGTCGATATCACTGTAAAGCAGCTGTTACCTCACCTCCTGGTCGCCGTGTGTAATACACACTCACGAGAGGCCGGCCTTCCCTCCCCGTCCATCCCCTTTCTTTCTCACTTGCTTCCTGAATCTTGTGTTTTGATGTTCCTGATGAGGGTTCTCACAGCCCATAACTGTAATGCACACTCTTGGCATGCTATTAGAGAAGAATGAAAAGGTGTTCTCGGTTGGGCGTGGTAATGCACACCTTTAATCCAGAGCTGGTAGATTCCCATGAGTTTGAATCCAGCAGGATCTACACAGCAGGTTCCAAGCTAGCCAGGGCTGCCCAGTGAGACCCTGTCTTAGAAAAAAAAAAAAAAAATGCTTGACTTCTAGAGGCTCACAGTTAAGTTCAGAAAGTTGTAATTGATATATGACCTCAATTAGCTTGTTAATGCTGGCCACTATCAGAAATGTTATTAGCATACTTAAATATGATTAAACTTTTTTTTTTTTTTTTGAGACAGGATTTTTCTGTGTAGTTTTGGTGCCTGTCCTGGATCTCGCTCTGTAGACCAAGCTGGCCTTGAACTCACAGAGATCTCCTGGCTTTGCCTCCAGAGTACTGGGATTAAAGATGTGTGCCACCACCGCCTGGCATGATTAAACATTTTATCCTTAATTTTTCAATTAAATACGTTTTTATTTTTTAAGTGTTAGGGTCCTATGGTGTTTGCTTTTGCAGTACTGAGGGTGAAACCCAGACCCTTGAGCATGTTAAGTAAGCAGTCTACCAATGGACTACATCCTCACCTGAGCATGTGACTTATTTTGTTTGTGTGGGTGTATGCTCATGAGCGTTGGGTCTGCAGAGGCCAGAGGTGGTTGTGAGCCACACAGTGTGCTTACAATGTGCTGGGAATCAAACTCCAGTCCTCTGTAAGAGCGCTGTACATTCTTAGCCACTGGCCATTTTTCTAACCCCTGACTCATGTAACTTTAATACATCAAAGAAACAGTAACACACAAAGAAGCCCTGTCTCAAAAACAAAAACAAAAACAAAAAACAAAAACAGAAACAGAAACAATACAGTAGCTTTCTAAACCCTCCCAAAAATGTAAAAATTTTGTTTTTCTACAGTACACATAGAGTTCAGGAATTTTAGTGAGAGTTCTGCAAGAAAACCTAGTCAATGGGAACTGCATTTGGTTAGCCAAATATTAAAAGTGTATGTATGTTAAGGCATCCCGTCACAAGTTAGCCTACAGCCATAGATGCAGGCCATCTCTGCTGCTTCTGTTACTTTCGCTGGTTTTTGAGAGTACCACGTTTTTCGGAATCAACCCTATTTTCAGTGATTAGAACCATAGCCCCTCTGCCAGTCCATCACCCATTAAAAGGATAGTATCCCAGCTCCTTTTTCTATACCCAAAAGAGGCATTCATGGAGAAAGCTAGGGTGAAGGTAGAGCCATACATCACTGGGTACCATCTAACGGTGACCCCAAGAAACCAAGGGACAGGATGTCACACCAGCCTTCTTTAGACAGACATGCGGTGAGGAACACAGAAAAACCCAAGTCCTGGTCTGTTCCCAGAACAGTCTAAGAAGTGCTCTGAGTCGTCAGTACAGTGTACAGGGTAGAGAAGCCTCAGTGTGACAGAGTGGTAAAGATGGAGTATACCATGATAAGGAACTGAAGGACAGCAGCAGCCCAGGGAGGAGACGAGGATGCTTCCTGCCTGATGGGAACTGCACCCCAAGTCAAGTCCACAGACACTGGTGTGCCTATTGCAGGCCCGCTGTGGGGCGCGGGACAGTGGGAAGCAGCCCTATTGTAGCTGGACAGATGCTGAGGGAGGGGGTGACATCAGCTGCAAAGAGAGGCTCACCAGAGTTGCCTGGAGAGTGGTGGAAGGGGAGGCTGAATTAAGGAAAAATGGACTTTTATACATATATGAGGATATACCAAAGCACCGAGTTTGTCAAATAATCTCTTGTGCACCAAATGTGCTAAAATGTCTATCTTCAGAATTTCTTTCTCTTCCCTCTCCCTCCCACATATTTTCTTTTTAATAGTTCTTGTTCTTTGAAAGTTTTATACATGTGTATAATGTACTTGGATCATACCCCCACCCAACTTCCTTCTCTTGTCCTCTCCCACTCCCTCTGGACAAGTCCCTCTCCCATTTTGTCCTTTTTTAATGATCCACTGAGTTTGATGAAGGCTACTTGCATAAGCGTGGGTGTGGAGTTGTTTTCTGAAGCATGGGCACTGGACTGATGGCTGCACCACCGGAGAAAAAGTACTTTCTTCCTTCCCTAGCAGCCGTTACTGTCAGCAACTCCTCAGCTGGGGCCCCTCCCCCATTGCCCTGGAACTCTGTACAAGTGGCCATTGCTGCTGTGAACTCATGAGTGCGTGACCCCATCCTCCTTGCTTGACCAGGTATTCTGATAATCACACTCATCCTGAAAATTAGCGAAGCAGTGTATGGTAAAGGGGCCTGTCACCATTCCTGATGACCTTAGTATGTTCTCGAGACTCACATGGCGGAAGGCGAAAACTCACTCCCACAAATTGTCCTCTAACCCCCACACATACACCATGGCACATGCACACAAATAAATAAATGCAATAATCTTGGACCCTAAATAAGATTTTAATTGACAAATAATGAAATTTTGTCAAATTTACTTTTTTGTTTGCTTGTTTGTAAAACAAAGAAGGAAAGAAAATATCAAACTAGACTCGAACCCTCCCTACATTGCAAAGGTGACCTCTCAGGTAACGCATGAGTTAAACAAGCTGAAAGCAGCACTGACAGAAGGTGAATCCACTTCCTTTCCTGGTTGTGTTTGACTTCATTTTAGTCAGCCTGAAATGACCACCTGGCTGCACTGCCCAACCCTGATGACGCTGGAAAGACGTTGGCATGGCGCTTGCCCTTTCCTGAGGACCTGCCACGTGCTAAGCCAGAGACGGGGCCCTGGTAGGGATGTAAATAACCGAGAACCCCTGTCAGAGTAGGAAGAAGAGCCGCATCCCCACAAGGGACCATCCAGCAGCAGCACTGGGGGAGGGCAGCTGGCCCTAACAGGAAACAAATGCTGCTTATAATGGACAGGCAGGGCAGCTCTGGCCCTGCTTATCACATCGGTGTTCACGTGAGCTAGCACAGAGGGGCGCCCAGCTGTGGACCGGGTGGGGCCACTATCCGGTGGGCATCTCGATCTATAAGCATCAGAATTTGGGAAGTTAAAAACCCAAAACACCATTTGTTTTTGACACTCTCAGCTAAAGGGAAGTTAACGAAAACCGCAGTCTTTGTTGAGCAAACCAAACAGTTCTCATTGAAGGTGTTGCTGTGAATCATTGGAAAGAGTGCCTGTCCCATTTGACTTGTATCACAGAGGAGGGGACTTGGGATTGGAGAACTGGGGTACCATTTTGCTAGCTTCTGGGATGAAAATCATCCTGAGATAGGGAGATGTGAACAAGTCATCAAAGTTATTTGAAAAAAAAAAGTGTTTTTTAAAAAGGAAAGACTATGAAAGAACTGACTCTGCGTGTAGGTTTCCTCTCTCACGATGTGGTCTGTTTTCTAAAGAATATGTGGGAGGGAAAAGTAAAGTCTACCTGTTGTCAGCTGACAGTGACAGTGCCCTTTGGTGGCTGTAGTTCCTATCTGGGTTCCTGTCCTTGGGTCAGCCAGCCACAAGGTTCCTCATGTCACAGGAGGCTGAGTAGGCCACTGACGCCTGTGGTGGGCTGTGATGAAAGGCAGCTGACCAGAGTCTGCTCTTAGTGGGAGGGGACTGGACACTAGCACAATGCATGCTCAACCCAAGGAGGAAGAAAAAGGAGGTTCCCCTGGGTGTCCTGTAGATTCTGTTGTCTCAGGCTCTCACCTCCGTCACAGAAAATCAGCATTGGATATTCCACTTGGGGAATTTTAATATCTGTGAATAAATAGTTGTGAAAGACTGAAAAGGAGCTGGTGTGGTCCCTTGTAACCCCCGCACTTGGGAGGCCGAGGCACAGGATTGCTGCAAGTTTGAGGCCACCTTGGACTACAGAGTTTAAGACCAGCCAAAGCTATGTATCAAAACCTTGTCTCAAAAATAGATAATTATATAGGTAGGTAGGTAGATATAGATAGATACATACATACATACATCTACACATACATACATCCATACATGCACCCGTGGTTGCATTGTAAACAAAGCTGAGCAAAGGGGTGGGTTAGAACTTGGACTAGAACCCTCACTGCACGCTAAGCTGGTACTTCACAGTAGTTTTAGACAGTGCCTTCTATGGTGCCAGAGCAGGAGGAAGGTACCCAGTGGGCTGTGAGAGACAGCAAAGGTTGAAGGAAAGGCTTTTCAGAAAACTCCCATGGGGCATTTTATTAGTTTCCCATACAGATTGCTATCAACCTGGTGTCTGGTAGTGACTGGGATGCAGTGTGTGTGGCCTGCTGGTGGCCCTGCCTCAGCTGTAAAACTTACCCATCACAGGAAGTCCTTTAAAGAGTTCTGGGTGTCTTTATGCCTTCTTCGTTTTGTCCATCAGTTCCTTAAGGAGCTCACATCACTGAGCCTGACCACATTAGCCCTCATCTAACCCGTACTGGGCTACAGTGTATGTCAAGCTTTCTTCTTGGTGGGGAGAGATTGACCTGGCCCCAGACATTGGTGAGGTCATCATCTATCAGGGGAACAAGATAACAAGTGGGTTGCCAACCTCCCGTCTTTACTGTAGCCCCATGGCACAGGTCCTTAAAGGTCTCTCTGATAAGCCTATACCAGGCCGTCAGCAGTGGAAACACTAGACACACGTGTCTTCTTAGCCCTGAAAAATACATGAATATGGAAGCCAGCTCTGGTCAAGGCACTTGGTGGCTGACCACAGAGTCTGGAGCACCAAGCTTGCTGCTCCCTTTGGTAGAGGACACTTCAGTGAAGGTCTGTGAAAAGCCTGGTTCAGCTGTCAAGCCAGCACGGGTGGACATGGGGTTGTTAACGTCTGAGAAGGGATGATGGTGAGAGGCTGCACACAAAGAAAGCTGTCATTCTCATGACAGACAGACAGTGCTTGCAGCGCAGCTTGGCATGCCAGAGCCCTTCTGAATTCCCACATGCATCATCACTGCAGGGAGAACTCAAGTAGAAAGCGGTGGCCAGACATCGCTGCTCGCCTTGATCAGCTCCGGGTCGTGACTTACCAGCCCCTGAGACTGCTGCCTGCCGGCAGCATATAGACCTGCTTCCGGCCAGGTACAGAAACACAAGTGACCTACAGCTGTGCCTGAAGAACTTAGGGTGACAAGCATGGGAGAGGGAACCTTTCCCAGGGACTCGGTCATTGTGAACATGTTCATAGACAACACACGAAAGGAATATGTTACCACCCCACTACTGACTGACTCAGAGACAGTGTTCCTCAGCAGAAATATTGCAAAGAACCACCTTAAGATGTCATTGGAAACCAAGACTGAAAATAACTGATCAGAGTGTTTACATCAGGGAGGTTTTCTTTCCTATGACTTGTGTCCCTCCAGCCCTTTGCCACTCAAGCTGATGGGAGCTGGAGAGCGTGGGCAGTAATGCTCACTGTAAAAGGCCCCAAGGGAAGGAGGGAATGAGCTCAGAAAACTGAATGGCAAATTTAGTATCTGACGGCATGAGCCAGATCAGCACCAGGTGACGTGTAAATGTCAGAACAATCTCTGTGGTCTGAGGATACCAAAATAACCCTGTTGACACAAGATGTCACCGAGAGGTACAGCATCTCATCACTGTGGAGATAGGGCATCAACCTGTGGAATGGATAACAGAATAAAATGACATGGGTTTGAAACTGGTTAAGCATGCTGATAAACCACTGAACACAGAGAGAAGTTTCTCATAGGCTCAGGGCTCTATCTTTGATCTGACCTGCTTAAACCTTATCATCAGTAATGATTCAAATGAAGTTCAGAGGTTTTGCTAAGCATACTTGGGAGATACAAGTTGAGAAGGGTGATTGACGACAGCATTAGAATTAATGCTGTCCTTTGGGTTGGTTGAAAAGCAGGGAGAGACACATAGTCATCTTACCTAGAAGGTCACTGTAGGATTTAAGAAACCCAGCCTGAGTGTGCCAGGTGAAAATTCTCAAGTTTTTAGCAGGCTTCTGCTAAACTAGCCAACCAGTTCACATGATGTAACTCTTTACATAGGTATGTATACATACATGCCCATATGCACAAACATACAACACATGTGCACAAACACTGGTCAGTCCACACCCATGGAGTTCCATACTGCTCTGGGTATCATGTTTTCAGATGTCATGAAATGAGAAAATGAGGACTGGGGTCCAAAGCACTGGATCCTGAGACTAAAGTGTTATGGTTTAATAACAAGCTCATGTATTAAAACTTCAGTACTAATTGATGGCACTGTTTCTGTAGGTTCTAGACATTTTAGGGATTGGGATTTTAACTGGATGGAGCAGGTCACTGGGAGAGCAGGTCCTTGGGTGTCCCATCCCTGTGGGGGAGCAGGTCCTTGGGTGTCCCATCCCTGTGGGGGAGCAGGTCCTTGGGTGTCCCATCCCTGTGGGGGAGCAGGTCCTTGGGTGTCCCATCCCTGTGGGGGAGCAGGTCCTTGGGTGTCCCATCCCTGTGGGGGAGCAGGTCCTTGGGTGTCTTGTCTCTGGCCCCTCCTGGTCTCATCCTCTGCCTCCTAACTGCCACATAGCACAACTGTGATGTTCTGTCCAGGCACATGGGAGCAAAGTTACCATGGGCTAGACCTTTAAAGCTATGAGCCACAGTAACCCTGTCCTTTTCTAAGCTGTTTCTGTCAGGTATTCTTGGTCACAGTTACAAAAATCCCAGCTAATTTAGTACTAAAAATAGTGTCATTGCTATAACTAAATCCTAAGTGTGTGGAGCTGGTTATGGGAAGAATTTGGAAGTTTGGAGATGTGGGCTGGATAAAGCCTGGAATTCTTTAAGTAGAGCTTAATGGGTGCTTCTAGGGGAAGCTCAGAAGATCAGAGGACCAATAGGAATACAGTGAAGCCCAGGCTGTGAGGTACTGTTGGAAATTGGGCTGGAGGGAATTTATGTTACATTTTGGCAAATAATTTATCTGAATTCTTTTTCCAGGTCCTAACACTTTGAAGCTAAGTTTTAAAGTTACTAATTAATTTGGTGGAAGAAATTTCAATATAGCATGCACTCTGGCTGAAACCTGGCTTTTTCTGCCTGCTTTTAACCTCATTTATAGTGAGAATTGGGAGCAAAAAGCTGAGCAGAAGGATCTGAAACTGTGCAGTCTGGCCTAGAAAGTAGTGTAGAAAGTTGTAGACATAAGTGGTATAGTTGTAAAAGAAATCAGTGGCATTTTCAAAGAAGCCAAGCACTTTTTACTGGGACGACAGTAGGAAGCATGCCTTAAAAGCATGTTTATTGCCGTGGGGGGGGGGCACACCTTTAATCCCAGCACTCAGGAGGCAGAGGCAGGCAGATCTCTGTGAGTTTGAGACCAGCCTGGTCTACAGAGTGAGTTCCAGGATAGCCAGAGTTACACAGAGAAACCTTGTCTCGGGAAAAAAAAAAACAAAAAACAAACACAACAATAACAAAAAACAAAGAGCATATGTATTAGTCAGGGTTCTCTAAAAGAACAAAACTTATAGACTCTATATATATATACACACACACATATATATGTATAGATGTGTTGATGTATATCACACACACATACATATGGGGAGTTTATTAGAATGGCTTAGAGACTTCGGTACAGCTAACTCAACAATGACTGTCTACCAACAGAAGGCTCAAGGATCTAGTAACTGTTTAGTCCATTAAGGCTGGATGTCCCAGCTGGTCTTCAGTATATACAGGAATCCCAAAGAAGTAGGCCCTAATGCCAGTGAAGGAATGGACTTGCTAGCTAGATTGGGAGCAAGCAGGCAAAGAGAGAGCAAGCCTCCTTCTTCCATATTCTTTATATAGGCCTCTGACAGAAAGTGTGACCCAGATTAAAGGTGGCTTTTTCCACCTCAAAAGATCTGGATTAGAAGTCATCTTCCCGTTTATCTATTAAAGATTATTAACACTCTTTACATATGGCTAGTTTGGCCCCTAAGAAATATCAGTGTGACTCTACCTCCTCCAACTCCCCAGTGCTAGAGGCTGAACCCAATCAACTACACTGTCAGCTCTGTAGTGATTTCTACTAAACCATCTACTGAAGAGGAAGTGACATTTTCTTTAAATTAAAATCTATTTTAATCAAACCAAAAAAAAAAAAAGTGGTCTTCCAACTTCGAATAATTTAATTAAGAAAAAAATCCCTCACACATGTGCCCAGTCTTTAGGGTTTTAGTTCATTCCGGATGGAGTCAAGTTGACCACGAAAAATAGCCATCACAGTGTGGTAGGAACTGACCAGACCCAACCTACAGCTGTCCAGGATGTAAAATTGTAAACTCATTTGAAAGACTTTGTGGTGATTTGAATGAAAATGGCCCCTACAGGCTCATAGGAAGGGGCACTACTAAGAGATGTGGCCTTGTTGGAGTAGGTGTGGCCTTGTTGGAGTAGGTGTGGCCTTGTTGGAGTAGGTGTGGCCTTGTTGGAGGAGGTGTGGCCTTGTTGGAGGAGGTGTGGCCTTGTTGGAGTAGGTGTGGCCTTGTTGGAGGAGGTGTGGCCTTGTTGGTGTAGGTGTGGCCTTCTTGGAGGAAGTGTGTCGCTGGGGGTAGGCTTTGAGGTTTCAGATGCTCAAGCCAGGCCCAGTGTCTCTCTCTCCCTGCTGATGTAGAACTCTCAGCTACTTCTCCAGCACCATGTCTACCTGTGTGCTGCTATTCTTTCTGCCATGAGGATAATGGACTAAACCTCTTAACTGTAAACCAGCCCCAATTAAATGTTTTCCTTTATAAGAGTTGCCATGGTCATGGTGTCTTCACAGCAGTGAAACCCTAACTAAGACAGACTTTCCCTTGAAAACAGAGTCTCAAGGCTCCCTGCTTACACAGAGATGCCTGGGAAGATATTTCCCCAGGTCCAGCCACTTGACACTTAAGCCCCCGAAGCCATGATTCATGGAGGTCCAGCTACGACTCAGGTTGGTAAGAGAGCTAGGCATCATCCCTGTGATGGTGCATTACAGACAGGCAGAATCCAGGAGTTTCAGACTCATGCAAGTTTCTACCCATATTTCAAAGGAAAATCTGGGAGGCCAGGCAATGTAGCAAGGCTGAGTCACAGAAGGCAACCCCTGAGCAGGTTGGTGATAATGGCAATGCCAGGAACAGGGAACTTATGCCAGGGAAAGCAGTGGATGGAGACAGGGCTGCCCAATAGACCTCAAGTCAGTGTGAGACCATGTGTCCCCTAAACACCAAGCATGTTTGTTCTGCTGCAGTATGGTCTATTCTTCTTCTTTTTTTTTTCTTCACTCCTGTTCTCGCCTTTGGAATTGAAGTGTTTTCATATGCCATTTTGTGTTGGTGGTAGATAATTCTTTTCTGTTTTAACATGATTCACAGCTAAGAGTTTGTATTAAGTCTCAAAGAGACTTTTGGACATTGATGGAATTACTAAGACCAAGGACGCAAGAGATAGAATAAATGTATTATGCTGTATGAGATGGCAATACACTCTGTGGTTTAGGGGTTGTGGTGGTTTGAAAGAAAATGGCCCCCCAAAGGAGTGGCACTATTAGGAGGTGTGGCCTTATTGGAGTAGGTGTGGTCTTGTTGGAGGAAGTGTGTCACTGTAGAGGCAGACTTTGAGGTCTTATATATGCTCAGGTCACACCCAGTGAGACAGATCACTTCCTGTTACCTGCAAGTCAAGATGTAGGACCCTCAGCTACTTCTCCAGCACCATGTCTGCCTGCATGCCACCATGTTCCACCATGATGATAATGGAGTAGTCCTCTGAAACTGTAAGCCAGCCCCAATTAAATGTTTTCTTTTATGAGAGTTGCCATGGTCATGGTGTCTCTTCACAGCAACAGAACACTGACTAAAACAGGGGTGGATTTTCATTTCAATGGAGTCTCCTGTACCCCAGGCTGGCCTCAAATCCATTATGTAGTCCTGACGCTCCTGCCTCCATCTCCTCAGTCCTAGGATTGCAGGTGTGCATCGTCAAGTCCAGTGTCTGCTGGGAATTAAATCCAAGGGCCTCATGTATACTAGGCAAACATTTTACTACCTGGGCCACATCCCTAGCCCCAGGAATGGAAGGTGCTAGCTTGAATACAAATGTCCATCCCAGGCTCCTGTGTCAAAGCCTAGCTAGTGACACTGGGGTGACTCTGTAAGTCTTGGGAAGTGAGACCTATCTGGAGGAGGCAGGTCATTAGGGCAGGTCCTTGGGATGCCCTGTCCCTGGCACCTAACTGTCTCTTTCTCTGTTTCTTTTCTGCCATGATATAAGCTGCTCCACAGGCTGTCTCTACCATGAGGGGCGAAATTAACCCTTTTTAAGTTGTTCTCTCACAACATGGGTCTGTAGGACCCCAGGGATTTCTAGTCTGGGATCCTTCTAGCCGGAGACAAGAAAGGGCAGGTGCCTAAAAGTCACATGGGTGAGGAGGAGTCATCAGGCCAGCAGCAAAGGGAAGAGTCCCTGGCAGAGATAACAGAGCAAAGGGAGGCTGTAGAGCCAGTGGGAGCTGGGTGAGCTCAGAGCGGGGTGCCAGCAGAGAGAAGTAAAGGGAGCAAGGGAGCAAGGAGAGCAAGGGAGCAAGGAGAGTAAGGGAGCAAGGGAGCAAGGAGAGCAAGGGAGCAAGGAGAGCAAGGGAGCAAGGAGAGCAAGGGAGCAAGGAGAGTAAGGGAGCAAGGAGAGCAAGGGAGCAAGGAGAGCAAGGGAGCAAGGAGAGCAAGGGAGCAAGGAGAGTAAGGGAGCAAGGGAGCAAGGAGAGCAAGGGAGCAAGGGAGCAAGGAGAGCAAGGGAGCAAGGAGAGTAAGGGAGCAAGGAGAGTAAGGGAGCAAGGAGAGTAAGGGAGCAAGGGAGCAAGGAGAGCAAGGGGAGCAAGGGAGCAAGGAGAGCAAGGAGAGTAAGGGAGCAAGGAGAGTAAGGGAGCAAGGAGAGTAAGGGAGCAAGGGAGCAAGGAGAACAAGGGAGCAAGGAGAGCAAGGAGAGTAAGGGAGCAAGGAGAGTAAGGGAGCAAGGGAGCAAGGAGAGCAAGGAGAGCAAGGAGAGTAAGGGAGCAAGGAGAGTAAGGGAGCAAGGGAGCAAGGGAGCAAGGAGAGCAAGGGAGCAAGGGAGCAAGGAGAGTAAGGGAGCAAGGAGAGTAAGGAGAGTAAGGGAGCAAGGAGAGCAAGGGAGCAAGGGGAGCAAGGGGAGCAAGGGAGCAAGGAGAGTAAGGGAGCAAGGAGAGTAAGGGAGCAAGGAGAGCAAGGGAGCAAGGAGAGCAAGGAGAGTAAGGAGAGCAAGGGAGCAAGGAGAGCAAGGAGAGCAAGGAGAGTAAGGGAGCAAGGAGAGCAAGGGAGCAAGGAGAGCAAGGGAGCAAGGAGAGCAAGGAGAGCAAGGGAGCAAGGAGAGCAAGGGAGCAAGGAGAGCAAGGAGAGTAAGGGAGCAAGGAGAGCAAGGGAGCAAGGAGAGCAAGGGAGCAAGGAGAGCAAGGGAGCAAGGAGAGCAAGGGAGCAAGGGAGCAAGGGAGCAAGGAGCTGCCACCACAGATGAAGACAGGTTGGGTCCACATGAGCAAGGACTTCCCGTTGGGACCTCAGACCAGACCTCTTGTTCTGCTGCTCACCTGAGGAGAGAACCTGGAAGGGAAAGGAAGCTTTAAAGGAATGGCCTTGTTCTCCCCACACCAGGCAGGGCTGAGCTGTATCCAGCCATGCCATCACTGCATCAGTGCGTGTGGGCCAGGCTGATCCTTACAGAATCAATTGTGTATCATTCGGACCACAGCCACAGTGAGAAATGCAGCCTATGCATGCATCCTGGACATGGGACCTGGGAATGAAAGATGCAGGGCAAACACCTCCTACTATAATCTAGAATTCTACTCATCCCCACTAAGTGCTCATGACCATAACTGAGATAAATGATGCCTTCTGTTTGAAAACCACAAGCTAAAACTCCAGCTTCAGACCAGTGTGCATGTGTGCCTGTTTTCTCTCAGCCCCTGCCCCAGAGTTCCTTGGGAGAGGAGAGTTCTGGGTCACTTGAGGTCCCCTGTCCTATACATTCTTCTTGGTAGTAATTCCCATTAAAGAGACATCCCCACATCAGCCTCTCCTTCAGCCACTCGCATGCTGGAGCTCAGTGGGAAATCGTGGTCTTTCCATGTATAGTACCCAGCACTTGCCTTCAACCAGAAAGAAAATTTAAAACGGAGACTAAGACCTCAGATTTGTCCCTGTATAGCAGCAAAAAGCTTGGCATTTATCCGTCTCATCATCTGCTGCTCGTTAGTGCAAATGTCATATGTTTTGTTGTGTAGGTAGTCCGTCCAGGCGGTAAATATCTCTGTGGGGTTGTTGTTGAGACAGAGGGATGGAATCTTATGTAGCCTAGGCTGGCCTTGTATTCACTGTGACAGGTCTAGACTTGACCTCTCACCTCTGGCTCATAAGTGCTGTAATTACACCCAGCCTGAACTCTTTGCCTAATTGAGAAAGCAGGTTATGGATAAGTTTGGGGGCTCCACCTGTCTGCATTGAAGACTGCTATGAACACAGTACAGGAAGCCTCTGTACTCACACAACCAAGATTTGTGGTCTGTGTAAGCCTGGCGCTTCCTGCCCCCAGTGGCTTTAGGTTACCTCCATTTCTCAGTTACTGCCCCTGCCTCAGCTCTCCTTGCATATGGCTACTGCTGCCTACAGAAGCCCCAGGCGTCAAGCAGGACTCAGCACATGCTGCCTCTGCAGAAGAGACCAGAGTGCCTACAGGCAAGAAACTGACCATGCCAACAACCAAGTACATCGTGACGTCAGAGCTGTGGTGTCAGGGGTGAGACTCCAGTGATAGACTTGTTGGCATGTGTGTGCACACATGACTGTTTCAGATCCTCCCTCCAGGATCACACTTGACACAAGAGTGTGGCCAGTGGTCTCAGGTTGTTTACATTGGCCTTCTCACAGCCTGGCCCCAGTGCACCCCACTGCATCAGAGCCTCAGAAGCTCTGTTTCCTTGTCTATTTTGTGTAATGGCTACTTGTGATTATTAGCATGATTGGATTAGGAGACGCTTAGGGCATTAATGGGGTGCCCCTCTGGGTGTGTCTAATGCGAACAGCACCCTCCTGTGGCTGGGTTCCCAGTCCGAACAAAGCGGGAAACAGGAAGATGCCCCTGAGCTCCAGCATTCCACTTTGGCTGGTTCCTAGTCCACTGAGATGTGCGGAGTCACAGTTCCATGACTACGCCATGCCCTCCTCACCATGGCGGACTGTACCCTCTCTCCCATAAGTCACTTTCTGTAAGGTGTTTAGTCATGGCGCCAAGAAAAGTAACGAATACAGTAAGGATCACATGAGATTTTCCTGTGATATAGTAAACACTTTTACTATTTTTACTTGGATTTACTTGAATATATTTTACTATATTTACTTGGATTACCTTTAGTCGTTTTTGTTGATTTTTTTTTTTTTTTCAGAGAGGGAGGGAAGGAAGGAGAGAGAGAGCACATACACCAGAGGACAACCTTGGGTATCATCCTTGGAATACAGTCCATTGTACCTGGCATTTTTACATGGGTACTGGAGTATCCTTGTGCTTGCAAGGCAAATGATTTATCAGATGAACCCTCCTCTCAGCTTCTTTGTTTTGTTTTGTTTTGTTTTTTGAGACAGGGTCTAATGTAGCCCAGGCTAGACTCAAACTCACTCTGTAGCCCAGGCTAACTTTGAACTCCTGGTGCTCTTGCTTCCACCTTCCAACTGCTGGGATTATAGGCTAGATTACAGGTCTAGACTTAATAATCTTTTATTGTCAGATCTGACCTGGGAATACAAACAAACTGACTCTGGTTATTTTAGAAGCTTTGAGCTTTCCCACAAAGTCACGTGAAAATCATGTGGGCTAAGGAAGAACTTAGTTGCTGTGGCTATCACTTGGTATAAATAAAATGCTGATTGGCCAGTAGCCAGGCAGGAAGTATAAGCAGGACAAGCAGAGAAGAGAATTCTGGGAAGTGGAAGGCTGAAGCAGAGAGACGCTGCCAGCCGCCGCCATGACAAGCAACATGTAAAAGATACCGGTAAGCCACGAGCCGCGTGGCAACTTATAGATTAATAGAAATTGATTAATTTAAGATATAAGAACTAGATAACAAAAAAAAAAAAAAGAACTAGATAGCAAGAAGCCTGCTGCAGCCATACAGTTTGTAAGCAATATAAGTCTCTGTGTTTACTCAGTTGGGTCTGAGCCGCTGTGGGACTGGTGGGTGAGAGAGATTTGTCCTGACCATGGGCCAGGCAGGACTGGAGAAAACTCTAGCTACACTTAGTGTTGTTGGCCCTCAGTTTTCTGCTCTCTTTGCAGGTTGCCCGGCTCATGGAGATGGGATTTTCCAGAGGGGATGCCTTGGAGGCCCTGAGGGCCTCAAACAATGACCTCAATGTGGCCACCAACTTCCTGCTGCAGCACTGACATTCAGCCCAGCTGTTGAGTGACAGTGGCATGTCCCTGCCACCACATCAGCCTGAGGACCCAGCAGACTCCAGCACAGATGTCCTCAAGAGGAGAGGGTGGTCCCCACCATACACTGTCCTTAACTCCAAGATGGTTACCATTGTAGTATCAGATAAGTTTGCCATTAAATTAGCATGTATTTTCTATCTTTATTTTTTTACTGGGCCTTTCTCAGTTTGGAGAATCGTCATTCTTAACATGTTCAAATGCATGACAGTTGCAGGTTCTGTGGCAGTTTATAGCACACAGATGGGAACAACTGTCATGATGCTCATGTGGAGCAGTCTGCTTGTCCTCATCTCAGTAGAGGGGCAGGTCACGTGACACCAGGAAGGATGTTTCACACTACTCTTTATGGACTATTTTTTCTCTTAAATTTGTGTTCACATCCCAGTGACTGTCCTGCCCATACTGCCCACACACTGGGCAGTGTCCTCCAGGCCTCCATGAGGGAGGAAGCAGGAGATGAGCCCCCTCCAGCCTAGGGAATCTGTCCCAACTCCTCCCTGCTTTCAGTAAAAATAACAATCCAGTGCCAACTTCAGGTTCTGGAATACTCCATAATACCTAACTGGGGTTTATTTTGCCCAGAATGCCCTATGGGAGCCACTCAGGCTAAGGGGTGAAACAGAGTAAGAGGTGAAGTGAGCAGAGAAAGTTGCTTTCTAGAAACTTGTGGGGCCTGTGCAGAGAGCACAGAGCTGGCCGGCGTGGCTCAGCCCCACTCAGCTAACCTGCTGGCCCTCTGCACATACCACCAGCTCTTCTGGCAGCAGATTCTCCCAGCCCCATCCTTGCCCCCTTGTAGTGGGTGAGGCAATACCCACTTTGGGGCACAGTCAAGGAGGTGTAGGCAGGAGGCAGCCCACTGCCCACTGTAAGCACGAACAGTTCTAGAAGTTGATGATTGTCCTAAAGCAAACTGCACTGGGTGTGTTCTGTGGGTGTGTTCTGCAAAATGAGCAGCAATGTGTCAAATTGATGCAAATTTAGGTGTGTGATACTTACAATAAAGTTTTTATGTGTTTTACTTTTCAGTCATTTTTATTAGACTTCTCTAAGTAAACTTTATTCTAGGCAATTCCACCAAAAAGAACAATGGACACACACTACTCAGGATTCTGGAAGGCTGCGGGTCTGTGCAGTGAGCATTCCCTTCTGTCCCTGCAATGCAGAGTCACCACGGGCAGCACTGACTGCTGCCACTGCACCAGGTCTCGGACTCTGAGCCTGGGACCCTGCTGCTCAGAACAGGCTTAGATGCTCTGCAAGTCAGCTGTGGCCACCCGCCAAGCTCAGCGTGTGAGGACAGTGGCCACCTTCCTCCACTGGCCAGGGCCATGGGACACTGCCCCTGAAGGCAGGGACATAAAGGGACACTCTGAGACCCACCCTCTCTGAACTGCTGAGACAGGGAGCCACAATCCAGACACCCATTGTCTCTTGGTTTCCTCACCTTCCCACAGTTACCCCGCCAAGGAAAAGAAGAAGCCTTTCCCACAGTGCAGCCTCCCTGTATGGAATCCAGTTAGAGACTGGATTCAGGAGGACAAGGGCTCTCTGACAACTGGGACTGTTTCATGGAGGGCCCATCCTGCCCCAGGAACCCTCCATTTCAGTCCCGCAGAGGGTTGACAGTCAAGTGACACTCTGCCCCTCCAGAGTCAATCTTGGAGCCTTCCTTAGAGGTGCGGCGCCCAGCATTGGTCTCCTGCCATTGCCAGCCTCAGGCTCTCAGTCCCGGCCAACCCGCCCACCACTCCTGCCCCACCCCTGCCCTTCAGTCCTGCCCCACCCCTGCCCTTCACCCCTGCCTTCTGCACACAGTGGCCTGGCAGGACTTTGAATACCTGAGAACATCCCACCTTGACAAGATACTCGAAAATCTTTCGGGTCGATTGCACCCCAAAGGAAGGCCTCAGTGGGTGATGCCTGCCAGAGGGAAACATCAACAAGCTGTTTGATTGGGTCTAGAAAAGCCTGAAGGCTGTTGGCTTTGTGCAAATGGTAAGAGACGGCGTTTTCAGGCAAGCAGATTCCAGACCGAAATAGGAAGGATTCGGGGAAGTTATCCATAGTGACAAAATAAAACATCACATTAAATCATACCAATAACTAACTAAAGAAATAGGATTTCTTTGTTTGTTTTTCCGAGGCAAGGTTTCTCTGTGTAGCCCAGGCTGTCCTGGGACTCTCTCTGTAGGCCAGGCTGACCTTGAACTCGAAGGGATCCATTTGCCTCTGCCTCCCAAATGCTGGGATTAAAGGCTTGTGCCGCCACCCCAGCACTTCTACTATATTTAACATAAATTCTCCTAACTACCAGTGCACATCCTGGGATATGAGAGCTTTTAGTAGGTAGGTTCCCCTAGTGTCAGAGT
The DNA here is from genome assembly GCF_949786415.1 of Peromyscus eremicus. Classification (NCBI taxonomy): domain Eukaryota; kingdom Metazoa; phylum Chordata; class Mammalia; order Rodentia; family Cricetidae; genus Peromyscus; species Peromyscus eremicus. The sequence goes on along the minus strand of NC_081425.1, from coordinate 2,730,075 downwards.
GGTGGTGATGACCCTGGAGGACAGGGATGATAATTTGTAAATATTCAGTACCTCAGTTGCTTACTCATTGAATACTTACTGTGCACTGAGGGCCCTGGATATGTGTTTATGGGGAGGGACTAGAGTGGCACTTGGCCATAGGAGCTTCAACTGGGCAACTGCTGGGCTACTGTCTCACTTCAGGATCCCATGCCTTTCTTAGGTTCTAGAAGAATTCCCCAAAATGGTCTGACTGCAGACCCCAGACTTAAGGCCCCCAGACAAGGCCTCACTCCCAGGTTGGAGCCAGCAGACTGCCGTATTTGGGATGGCCCTTGACCCTGAGAAGGGCCTTGGCTCCCTCCCACCAGACTAGCAGTAGTCAAATGCTCAAGTTTTTCACACATTGGAGTGGTCCTGAGCTCTAAATTTAGAAATTTTGTAATCTAAAGCTTGTTACAGCTTGAAAGTCATTCACACAAAGAATCAGAAATAAGATAAAATGGGAGCTGGCATCTGGTTTTATTCTTTCAACATTATTTTAACCTTTGACATTGATTGTGTGTGTGCCATGGCACACATGTGGAGGTCACAGGACAACTTTTGGGAGTTGGTTCTCTCCTTACACCGTGTGGGTCCTGGGATTAAATTGAGGTTGTCAGACTTGGCAGCAAGTGCTCTTCCCCACAGGGCCATGTCACCAGTCCCTCTCTTAACAACTTTGAAAATAATCAAACCATAGCTCAGTCTGCTCATGCTCTCTAAGCTGGAGCTCCGTCTCTTATGTGATAGGAGGCCTAGACTGGTATCCCTCTCTGCTGGAGGCTTAGCTTGGTCAAGTATTTGCTGGACTTTTTCTGCTTAAAAAACGAGGCACTCTCCCCGTTAAACCAGCCCCTCAGCTAGTTCACTGTATCTTCCTCTTTGTGCACACCGAATGCAGCAGACACCGATGCACTCCAAACTCCTAGAAGACTGGCAGAAGTCCCCTGAAGTCCTTACAGCTTTATTCGTGTGAGACTAGGGCTCAGCCCTGGCTCACAGAGATAGGTTTTAACAAGTCTGCACAGATATGCCAAGCCAGCGAGCCTTCACACACACACACACGCACACGCACACGCACACACACGCACAGGGACTTCTGCTTCCATCCCTTGCCCTGGACACAGTGAAGAAGTGGGAAGAAAATCTTTCCACATAGAGAATACTGTACTGGGGACAGTGTTCTCCCTGGGCGACAGGGCTGATGGGAAGGAAGGAGCTAGGTCCCCCTTGCTGTCACCTTCCTAAGGCCTTGCTGTGTAACCCAAGCTGGGCTCGAAATCCCAGCAGTTCCTTTTTTTGCTCAACCTCGGGAGTGATGCGATGATAGGCCAGTTATTTACAGCCCACACCACAGCACATCACTGAGATCCACTTAGGGTTTCATTATCAAAACTGAGCGCTGAATGGAGCCGTCAGGGGCTGTCTCTTCTAGTCCCCCCAATCCAGCTGTTACACTCCTGTTCTGACAGCGGATGTTTGGGGAGCCATTTGCCAACACATTCAGCTCAGTTCTTAGGGGAAGCACCTTCCTTTCCTCTCTCAGTGCCAGGAATCGAACACATGGAGTCTCACGTGCTAAGCAAGCTGCATTTCCCACCTTCTCACTTGCTGTTCGTCAATTTTCATAATATCCAACTTATTTCATTTCAGAGCAGTGGGCACATCTGAGTCAGTGAGGCTTGGGCACAGGCGCAGCCATCTCTCGGTGAGACCTGACGTGCAGAGAACCAGCTGCGTGGGCCAGCTCAGCAGCCACAGGCCACCATCAGACTTTATCGGCTACCCATTTTAGCAAGTGAAGGTAGATGAGAGAATCCCCATGGGAGGTACAATGGACAGGAGAATGGAAAAAGTTGCTCAGGCTGGGACAGTCAAGAGAGACATCGCCAGTAAAACTTGTTCAAGCAAAGCAGTAGCAGCTCTTCACTAGCTCTGAGTGTCACAACTGCTTAAGTCTTGCCACTGTGCATGCTGAGAGTCCAGCAGCCCCCACCCAGAGAGTACAAGATGTTTGATCGTAGCAACTGAACAGGACAGTATCCCATAGCCACACTCCCTGTTGGGATCTTCTCCCTTCTCTCGGTTTAGTGTTTAACACCGTGTGGCCCCTAGTCCCACTCCCAGTCCCTGTGTAGATGAGAGTGTCCCTAGAGGGACACCAACAGAAGCGCACGGGTGCCTGGGGACGGGCCACCCACACAGAGTCAGAAAGACAGACATCAAAGCCTGACGAATGGCAAAACCTGTGAATTCAAGGGGAAACTGACCTCTGATACACTTACGGCTCTTGCACTCATGTGAACTCACAAGGAAACTGATCTCTGATACACTTACGGCTCTTGCACTCATGAACTCACAAGGAAACTGATCTCTGATACACTTACGGCTCTTGCACTCACAGTTCACCCAAATCTGGAGCTGAGAAGAATGTCAGAGGTCTTGCTGACTAATGTCTTCGTCGCACAGATGAAGGCAGCATCCAGAGCTGCCAGTGACTGAGGATACCTTGACTCCGTCTGTTGATAATCCATCCAGAGAAGGCCCCTTCAGCCCACCTGCCTGGTGGGAGATCTGAGCCTCTTCACAGGGGAGGTAAGTGTTTGCAAGAACGTGACCTCAGCCTCTGGTGCCTCTGCCAGAGCAGGTGTGCATCTGAGTGTGTGGAAAGGACTGTGGTTACTGCTGGGCCTGTCATCATATCCCCACACTCATATCTGCATTAGTGAACACCAGCATGAGAAAAAGGTTACAAAAGGAGATAAGATTAACAGACTTCTGCAGAAGTGTTCAGCAGAAAGCACTGATGAGCAAGCAAGAAAAATCAACTCAAGGCTGGAAGAAACTCAGTCTGGAAATGTAGGGCATCAACTTGGCCTGTAGAGAGAGCTAAATTGTATAGTATAGTAGGGCCCCCAACACTTAAACACTGGAGAACAGATTCTCTACAGCTCTGAGGCCAGCTAGCCTTGCATTCGTGGTATCTAGAGGGACACTAAAAGATCAGTCTCCAGTACACATCATCCTTACTCTAAATGTTACACATGTGCATATATGTGTGCTCCCCCCACGGATTGACATCCACATATGCATAACACACACACACACACACACACACACACACACACATGCGCGCACACATACATATGCACACACAAGCACACACACACATGCATACATGCATGCACTCTCACAACCACACGGGGTGGGGATAGAGGGAAGTCAGTAGTAGAGCACTGGCCTAGCATGCACAAGGCCTGGGTTTAATCCCAACTACAGCAAAAGAAAATGCAAAGCATTTTCAAAGGCAGTGTTAGTCATCTCAGACAGTAATATCTGGAAACAGAGAGGTTTCCAGAACAAAACTAGTTTCCTTGCAGTTCTAGGGTCTGCACAGCCCAGATCAAGGTGCTCACAGGGTTGGTTCTCCTAAAGATGGTGCCTTTCTGTGCCCTCGTGTGGCCTCCCTCCATACCTGTCTGTCCAGAATTAGCACCCATTCTAGTGACTTTGTTTTAATTCACCTCCTTACAGTCTGCATGGTCACTGTGAGGTTCTAGGCATTACAACTTCCATATATGAATTTGAGGGACACACTCAAGTCATAACAGATACCTGAAGTAAAACCCTGTTATGACAAAGTCATTCAGTACTCCACAGGCTTGAGAAGCCTTCTCCCCAGTTCTGCCCAGCCCTGGGGGCTGCTGTGGGGACCCAGGGATGAGGAGCCTAAGTTTGTCTGTGGTGATATTGTGTTCCCCAAAATATTGTGCACCCTAATAAACTTATCTGGGATCAGAGACAGAACAGCCACAATATTAAACATAGAGGATAGGCAGTGGTAGCATATGCCTTTAATCCTAGCATTCCAGAGGCAGAAATCCATGTGTTCAAGGATACAGCCAAGCATGGTGACTCACGCCTTTAATCCCAGAAAGCAAGCCTTTAATCCCAGGGAGTGGTGGTAGAAAGCAGAAAGGTATATAAGGCATGAGGACCAGAAACTAGAAGCATTTGGCTGGTGAAGCATTCAGGCTTCTAGCAGCAGTTCAGCTGAGATTCATTTGGATAAGACTCAGAGGCTTCCAGTCTGAGGAAACAGGAACAGCTGAGAAGTTGGCCAGGTGAGGTTAGCTGTGGCTTGTTCTGTTTCTGATCTTCCAGTGTTCACCCCAATACTTGGCTCTGGGTTTGTTTTATTAATAAAGACTCTTTAAGATTCCTGCTACATTTGTCCCTCACACACTTTTCTTATTTTTTAAAGTCTGTATTTATTATTTGCATGAGTGTGCATGTGATGTGCCTGCACACACATGTTAAGGATGAGTGCATGCCATTGCATGTGGGTGGAGGTCTGAGGACAACTGGAAGGGATGATTCTCTCCTCTCATCTTTATATGATTCCTGTAAACACCTTTGCTCACTGAGGCATTTCTCAGACACCAGGCTTGTTTCTTAAACACTATATTCATGGTATCTTCTTAGTATTTAAAAATGCTAATAAGGTAGAATCTGATTTTGAAGATAAAAAACATTCCAAAATATTTTTAATTACATGACTATGTAACCATCCCCAGTTACCCACCAAATCCGAGAGTCCAGATGGAGGTATATAGTTCCTCCCTGGGCACTCCCGAACACATGTTGTCTCCTGTGGTGATCTGATTAAAAATGGCCCCCATAGTCTCATGTATTTGAATGCTTAGTCACCAGGGAATGGCACTGTTTGAAAGGTAGCCCAAGATGATGTGGCTCTCCATCTGTCATGCTTCAGCTCTTTTGAAAGGATTACAAAGATTAGGAGGTGTGGCCTTGTTGGAGGAAGTGTGTCACTGGGGTGGGCTTTGCCTATGGATGAGGATGTAGCTCTCAGCTACTTCTCTAGCACCGTGCCTGCCATGCCCGCTGCCATGCTCCCCACTAGTGGTAACGGACTAAACCACTGAAACTGTAAGCCAGCCTCCAATCAAGTGCTTTCTTTCATAAGAGTTGCCTTGGTCATGGTATCTTTTCACAGCAATAGCACAGTAATTAAGACACCTCCCCATCCACAAGCTACTTCCTCTCCCCTTTACAAATGTTTGTTTTTGAAAGGCATGCTTCACAGGCAATCTCTCCTTAGTATCCTTGTCCATATCCTGTACGTCAGCTTACTCACTAATACCATCCCTACTAGCTGTCCGCCATGGCAGTTTCTCTGTAGATCAGGCCTGCAGAAGCTCCATCACAAGAGGAGGGGTGTCGTCAATACTCCCACCTGAGATTCCAGATACTCCACCAGCTTCTCGTGGAGGTGCAATATAACTAAAAGGGGGGGCTCCTTTGATGCAGCTTTGAGAAGGTTACCAAGGTTTGAGTGGGACCTTTTTTAGTGATGTTGTAAAAAAGTCCAATAAACTCACTGGCTCACCAGACTAGACTCAGGTGGAATCATTTCATTGTTCTGTCACTGGTACCCTTGATGGGGTGAGGAGACATTTGTCTACCTCTCTCTTGGGAAGAGTTGGTACAAAGCCAAGGTTTCTTGCTCTTCTGCCACAGAACATCCATCAATTTCTTGTAGTTTATATTATATGTACTGCCTACCAAGGGAAGTCATATTATCATGCATGTGGGTGTACACAGTGCATGTACACACACACACACACACACACACACACACACACACACACACACACTTCTAGAGAATTCACTTCCTAGGGCCTGACACTTATGCTGTCTGTCCCATTTCAGAACCATCAAAGACAACAGAGCATGTGCCAGGATCCAGATACTGTAGGTATCATGGGTCTTGGGCATTTAAAAATGCAACTTTTGGGGGCTGTAGAGATGGCTCAGTGGTTAAGAGCACTTGCAGAGGACATAGGTTTAGTTCCTAGAACCCACATGGTGGCTCTCAACAGTCTGTAACTTCAGTTCTAGAGAGTCTTATGCTTTCTTCAGGCTTTCTTGAGTACTAGGTATGCACATGGTGCACATTAATGCATACAGGCAAAACATTCATACACATGAATATTTAAAAGTAAAATTGTAGCTGAAGTTTTCCTGTGTCCTGCCCGGTTGCACAGCTGCTCAGACCCAAATAAACACACAGAGGCTTATATTCATTAAAACTGTATGGCCTAATGGCTCAGGATTCTTGCTAGCTAGATCTTATAACTTAAATTAACCCATTTCTATAAATCTATGCCTTGCCACGTAGCTCATGTTTTACTGGTATCTTTACATCTTGCTTCTCATGGCAGCTGGCAGCGTCTCCCTGTCCTGCCTTTCTCCTTCCTCCTCTCTAGTTAGAATGTCCCACCTAACCCTATTCTGTCCCACCATTGCCAAACAGCTTTATTTATCAACCAATCAGAGCAACATATTTGATCCCCATGTGACTACCAGCATCCCCTATCAGCAGGAATTGGCTAGAAAACTATGCCCACATTCCCAAAAAATGGATTATGGATGTTTGTCTTTGTTTAGATTGTGGTTGCAAATTGTTATTCGTCATAGTCAATCTCTTTCTAAAAGAAGAAAGGAGGATATAATATAAAAATATAGGATATAGATAGGATAGGATAAAAGGGTAGATTATTGAATCTACTTTTAAAGAGCAACTACTTGTTTGAAATATTTTACATTGCTATGGAGTTTAGTTTATTGATACAAATTTAAAGTTAATTTTGTTATACTGTATGTATATTTCTACTCTTGTTTAAAGTACTTTGTGCAACTCATTTGAAATTGTAGTGTATAGTTGAGAAACAGATTAATAATTAGTCTTCTATGATAGTCAAACTTATAGTCATGTTAAGTTTTCTGGGTATATATAGATATATTTCATATAGATAGGTAATCTTCAAACACTTCAAAGACATACAGAATATGGCATTTAAAATGTTTTAAAAATTTAGACTTTCTGGACAGTGAGACATGTCTGCTCCTGGCAGCACTGATTTACTTCAAAGAAAAAGATGGGCATCAATGACACTCCATAAGGAATTTATCTTCTTCCTGGCAAAAATAGCCATTTGGGCAAGAAACTGTTCTTGCCTGGACTGCTTGACAAAATGTTGTATAAAGTGGACATACACAACCATAGAAAGGTCATCACTGAACTTCGCAAAATGAAATGGTCCTTCAGGTTCCCACTTTGCAGAAGAAACTGCCAGACATTCTACAAGATACAGAGAGAAGTGACTGAGAGACTCTAGGTCTGTAGGCTAAAGAATGGATGCCCCAACATTGCAGAAGAACTTTGGGTAACTGTCCAGATAGTCAGCTGTCTCTATCATTCTAGATTTTTGGAAGTTGCTTACAATGCTTTTCCTGTTTACTTAGGTAATATTATATCCTTCTGGGGTCTTTGATGTAGTTGAAGACTAGATAGTTATAATTATGGTTTTCCTTGGTTTTGATAGGAGATAAGGTAGATATGAAGCCTTGGACTCACAAATATAGGATAGATAGGATATCTTTTTATTTTTGCCAAATACAAATAGACTAAATATTGTAACTATAATTCTTGCTTGATAACTGTTTTGTTATATATAATTTTACTATGTTAAAGTTAAAACTTTCCTTTTAAATAGAAAGGAAAAGGGAAATGATGGGTGATGGTGCTCTGCATGCTGTGAATGTGTTGTTTCCATTGGTTGATAAATAAAATGCTGATTGGCCAGTAGCCAGCCAGGAAGTATAGGCAGGATAAACAGACAAGGAGAATTCTGGGAAGAGGAAGGCTGAGTCAGGAGTCGCCAGCCAGACACAGAGGAAGCAAGATATGAAGGCAGAACTGAGAAAAGGTACTAAGCCATGTGGTTAAACATAAATAAGAATTATGGGTTAATTTAAGTGTAAGAGCTAGTCAATAATAAGCCTAAGCTAATAGTCGAGCAATTTTAATTAATATAAAGCTTCTGAGTGATTATTTTACAAGCGGCTACAGGGTCTGTGGGGCTGGGCAGGACTGGAGAAAACTTCAGCTACATAAAATTAATTAGTTAGTTAATTTAGAAAAACAACACAACTTTCCAGGTTCCCACAATTGGAGAGGAACAGAGGCACCCACATCTTGAGGCATTCAAGACACCTCAGGTTGACCTGGTGTACTGAGTTAGTGTGCCCAAGGGTGAGATGGCCTGTCTCTCACCCAGGCTGCCACAAGCATCACATAGCTGACCTCCATGCCTGCCCCTTACACAGTCAATTGGCCAAGTGAGAAAGACAGCTTTAGTAAAAGATGGTGTGGTTACCTCACAGTGCATGGCCATGCCCAGGAGGTAGGGGCTTTCGGTGGGAATGTGCTTTCTGAAGAAAACCAAGGGCATCAGAGCATTTGAGTGTCTAAATGCTGCTTTGTGAAACTCCCTGCTGTCCCCGCAAAATGGCAAGTGGTTAAAACTGTCAGAAGCTAACAGCAAAATTCCCCAGTCACCCCTGCTAGCGGGACAACCACAGTCTATTCCCAGAGATTATGATCCAGGATTTCCATGATCCATTCTGAGATTCCATATGCAGGACAAGGACCCCTGAGACCTGCAGGATTGCTCCCGTCCTCCACTTTCCCATGGGGATGATCTTAGTTAACAGTAGGATGCCTGAAGACATCAGCTAGTGAAGATGAGGTCTTTAATGTAGGTCTAGGATGGCTGGCATCTTTATAAAAACAGTAAATGCCACTTGTGAATAGAAGTTCCCTGAAAATGCCATGCTTACATTGAAAGATTTTATAAACTGGCTGTCTGTTAAAAACTGCCTGGTTGTGGCGAGCTGGAACATGACAGATGGAAAGCCACATCACCTTGGGCTACCTTTCATTCCTTTGCTAGCCAATTTTCACCTGTCTCTGGGTCTGATCTAGCATCTTTGACTATCAGGTAAAATCTTCTGACTGTATCCTTAGCAGACCTGTCACTTCCACCCACCCCAAACTAAAAATGTTATCAAATAGCACCTGAGACCTAAAGAAGAGATTTCCCTGCCTTGCTATAACCTGCCTACCTGATGATCTCAGCAACATATTTGGAAAATGCCTAGATATATGACTGACTGCCTTTTGCACCAAAACAATCAAAGGTCATATAACTACTTAGAAAATGAAACATGTCACTAGGGACAAATTTAACCCATATTCTCTGGCCATGCCACTCAGCCTTGGCTCAGAATAAACTCTCTCTCAATTCCTTTGGAGTGAATGGTCTCTGTGCCAACACATGTGAAATAGTGTCAGGAGCAGAGATGGTGCATTAATATAAATGGCCAAGATGACCAAAGAGCTATGGGCAGCTAGAAGACAGTCCATATCTTGACTTCAGGTTTCTAGCCCCAGAAATAAGGAAGAGTGTCTGATGTCTTAGGCAACCCAGTTCACGGTACTTCAAGTAGCAGCTGCAGGAGAGACCAACATTAGAGGAGCCATGGTCAGAGGCCACCACAGTCTTGTAGGGCCCTAGGCCTGCTACGCTGACTCCTGGCAACTGATGATGGGCAAGGATGTGATGGAACTAGTTTTTAAAACAAAATCTTGGCTCTGGCAGCCTAGCAGGCCACCTGTCCCAACACATCACTTAAAGAGACAGCTAGGTGATTTATTTATGGAGGCCACACTGGGGAACAGGACAGAAAAAGGAGGTCTAGTGACCTTGAAACAGGTTCTTGGAAGCTGCTTTTTTCTTCCCAGACAGGGTTTCTCTGTGTAGCTCTGGCTATCCTGGAACTCATTATGTAGACCAAGCTAGCCTCAAACTCAGAGATCAGCCTGCCTCCCAAGTACTGGGATTAAAGGCATGTGCCCCCACTGCCTGGTGGAAGCTCCTTTTGCAAAAAACCAAAAAGCGATGACTCTTCGCTTAAGTTGAGGGTGCAGTGTGGAGCCTTGCACCCCTGCCTTCGTTTGTGTATCCATCTCCTTTACTGGGGCCTCTCGATCCACCTCTGCAGGATGGCATGCTAATCACTGGAGGAGGGACTGTCCAACCTATCATGAGATCCCTCCAAAGCTGAAGGCCCAGGGCTAAGTCATCTTGTGGTGAGTGAACTGTCAGAAGTGTAATTGGACACATTTGTCTTTCTACAGTGTCAGGATTCATTGACTAATAATAAGCTCACAAGCTCTATCAGTCACCAGATGAAGGCAGTTACCCACAATAGCGAGCATCCTGGTGCAGAAGTGATCATCCATAGGAACGAGGCTGACACCCTCAAGCTAGGAGAACTAGTAGGGCTAGGGTTGAGACACTGATGGGCAAGATCACACTTTGACCCGGACTGCTCAATTATGCATTGCTCTTTCCCCACCTGCCCAAATTCATTTTCTATTTGAGCTTAAATCTCATGTCAGTACTCCAAAGACAGACCCGCTAAGCCCATGTAGAGAGACCCCTCCACTCATGATATCCAGTTATCCTCACTATGTGGTCCAATTTCTCACCTCTGTTTCCATGTCTGGGCGCCTTTACCCACCTTCAGCAGGAATCATACCAGGGTGAAGCAGCAGGAACTCCTGACTCCATGCTTGTATTCCAATAAATCCCTCCTGCATGCCTGCTATTGGCCAGCAGACCTCCACTTGTCTGTATTAAAGCAGAGTCCAGACCTACCGACAGCAGTGTTGACTGTGCACACACTTAGCAGTGCAGCACTTGCCTAACATGAGCAAACTATGTCCAGTCTTTGACTCCGGGAAGGAAGTCTATGGCAAAGCCTGCTTCTCTTATTACAACAGTTCCTGCCTGAAACCTGCCTTTACCACTCTACTCTTCAGCTCTGGCTTTGTTTAAAAATCTTGCACACACAGCTACATACCTATAAACACACATGCATTTGCTTACCTCTCACAACCCACCTGGCCCCCATCAGGATCCCATGGGTATATAGGCTGATTTGAGTCCTCAATGAAAATGATAAACCCCTACAGAACATGCCCTAAGTACCAATGTCTACCCTGAGTTTTCTAGCTGTGCACAGGAGGGTGGATCTTCTTCCTCTACCCTTCCTTCCCTGAACAGTTCCTTCTCAAACCACACTGAGTTCAGCTCAGCAGGGTCTAAGCCGTAAGTCAGTTCACCCTCTAGAATCAACCTAAGCACATGCAGAGCGCTAGCTGATGCCTATTGGATAATTTGTTTCCATTTCTTGATTTGGTGACACTCACTGCTCAAGTGCCTGGACTCTTCCAGTAGTCCCTCTTTTTGGTTTTTCTGTGGTTCCTACTCAGGACATGTCACCTCCTAGCCTCAGCACTGTGAGGCCCTCAGAATTCACTCACTGCCACTGTTTACTTCCTCAGCCTGATGTCCTGCGCCCCTTCCCACTGACCACAGGCTATTCTTCCCTGGAGGTCTTGCCTCACGTCCCCTCCTGCAGCCTCCTACTTCTGCAGAACTTAGAAGCCCTGTCCATCCTTGCTTGTTTGGCCCTGGACAGGAACTCACTGGACTCACGTGTTCTGTTTCTCCAACAGACTGAGCCCAGAACAGTCCTAGGCTTTCTCTTTCCCCTAGTATTTGGCATCAAACAGTTGCTTAGGATGCTCTGCCCTGCTGGAAGCCACAGAAAAGTCACACCCAAGGAGGAGTGGGTGGAGCTGTCACAACAGCTGTGGGTCGAGGGAGGTTGGCATGGGTTGAACAGTCACAGCAGAAGCCACTAAACCACCAAGCTCCTGGGACCTTATGCCTCAGACTGGGGCCACCTAACTCTCAACTGGGGTCTTTTGCTCTTTTGCTTCTTGATGTCGGTGCGATCCTCTGAAAAGAGAGTATTAAATGACAAGTTCCAGGCCAGCCATCAGACTGGCATGCTGTAAGCTCTTGTCCCACACCTGCCAAAGGTTTGCTCCTTAGCCTTTGGGTGCACCTCATCTCATGGTTCTTTCTTCAGTAGTACAAAATATTCCACCCTCCCTGCATACCCTTCTGCTCTTGGGAAATACTGCTCTTTGAGGCCTTACTATGAAGTTACTCTCTTGTCACTTCCTTCCCACAAAAAGTACCTGTCTTGAGACCCAAAGAGGTATGACTGGAAAGGGTAAGGTATAGTTCTCTTCAGGGGCAATCAATTATTAATAATACAATCACATGTGGGAAGAACTATCAAAAGGGCTTCCAGAATTCCTCTGAAGTGTCTCCTCCAAATACAATCCAGACAGCCATTCTGGATATATCAGCAGGTTTTGCTCAATGGTATGAGGTGACTCTGGTCTGCCTTCCAGAGGGAATGACGTGATCTATGAGCAGGGTAAGGTCAGGAAAGCACTACAACAGAAGCAGAAAAGGCTAGAACCAAGAACCAAGGTGATGGAAGGGCATCTGCAATGGGATCAAAGGCCTTTCAGGTACCCAAGAAGGTCCCTGCTAACTCACCTAGCTCACTAAGGTATCGACACACAAAGATGTCAGCAAAGACCTGCTAAACAGCCTGCCACTCTCCTATCTGAGAAACATGGAAGAGTGCCCGTTTGCACTTGCTCTTCTGTAGAAAATGAACCTGTTCGTGGTACTAGACTCTACAGCTTCCTCCCTTTACACTCCAGCTAAAACAAAACAAACAAAAAGCCAGGGTATCAGCCAAGGTAATGTCCCTGCCACAGGATGCTGCTTGGCTGTGACAGGGAGGGTGGGGAGGAAAGTTGCCCCCAGGAGGCCTGTTTCATTTCAGCTCCGTTTCTATGTCCCCCACAGGCTGAGATTCAGACCACATATGTAAGAACGGAGCCATCAGCATCAGGAAATTCAGGAGCAGTCACTGTTCTGCTCTAACTGGGAGCAATGAGCCAGGTAAAGCATGAAGGGTTGTCTGGGGACTCACATATGCTCAGCTTTTAGGAGAAAAGTAGAGGGAGGTGGGCCTGGCTCCAGACTCCCTGGGTTGTGTGGTTTGGGTAAGGCGCCTTAATGGAGCTGGAAAGACACATTTGCAATCCAGATAGACATTACTCCAAGAGCCGGAGTTCATGGGGCTAACTGGCCTTCTCTTGCAAATTAAATTGCCCTTCACCAGCAGGGAAAGGCAAGAGGCTGGGCTGCCCTCTGGCCACCACTGTTTTCTTCTTTCTATTTCACAGAAAATAGTTTTCCCTACTATACCAGTGGCTAATAAACGAGGACTTCATGCAACCATTGATTAAAACTGTGCCTCAGTTATGAGACCGTTGCACTGAAATGTGGCTGTTTTGTTTCTTCAGAGGCTGGCTCTGAAACCTAAATGAAGCCCAATGCTTTCAGCAGCCTGCTCTGTTCCCTGGTTGGGATAGCACGTCCGTGGCTCCCTGTGACTTGGCACAGCTTCCCACATGCTCTGGTTTCCCACAGGCCAGAGTATGTGTCAACACACCCCAAACTTGCCTCCTACTAACAGAGACCGTTACGCCCAATTTTTCCCATATTTAAATTGGGTCCCTAAATGATGCTTCCCAAATTCCAGGTCTGTCAAAGATAAGTTAGATTTTAAAAATTCCTATTTTGCCACAAATTTCCTTCCCTACTGCCCACATAAGGAAGAGCTGAAACAATTTTTAGAGATAAATGACTGACACACTGATCACAAGCCTCACTAAGTAATGTCCTTCATGTCCTCAAGACAGAGTCCCCTTGTTAAATGGTACCAACTAAGAAGCCCAAGAAAGGCAGGACAGTATGGAATGCCCCTCATACTCTGTACATTAATTATTCATTCAGTAAGCATTTCCTGAGTGGCCAGTGGGAGACAGGTGTGCACCGTGAGTTCACGTGTGTGAGTGTGATTGCTAAATGCCTGTGTCCATGCAGATCCATAAGCAGCAACCTAAAAAGGCCAGGCAAGGCACACCAAGGAAGAGAACAAAATATTTATTCCAGCCAAAATGAGGAGAGCCACTCAAGAAGAAAACATGAATTCTAATTGCCCAGAATAAGTGTTCCAAAATGGCACCCAAAGGGTCTGGGTTTCACAGTTTTACAGATTTCAACAGGGGAAAGAGTTGGGCATGTGGCTCAATGGCTGTGGCTTGCGCAGCATGCACAAGCCCTGGACTCAGTCACCAGCACTGCAGGAAAAAATAAAGAGTCAGATTTCTTGATCCCTGGCAAGTGTGATGGCGTTCAGCTGTAACCCCAGAACTCTATGGGACAGAAGTGGAGGATTAAGAATTTGATAGCAGCCTAGGCTGCCTATCAAGTTCAGGGCTGGACTGTGATCCATAGAGTTTCTAAAATAAAATAAAACATTACATCTAAGAGGAACAAGAAGGGAAACGGAGCAATTGTGCTGGTAGTAAACAGCCTAAGAGTTTCATTGGTCGTCACTTACACATCCAGCCAACAGTAAAAAGGGTTTGGGTGAGAGTATTTCTTACCTTTATGGCATCAAAGTCTCCAAAAACCTGTCCAACTGGGGTCTCTTGTCTTATTTCCTCCAGATTGAAAACTTTATGACCTCATTCTTGTGACATTTTCTTAAAAAAAAAAAAAAAAAAAAAAAAAAAAAAGCCGGGCAGTGGTGGTGCATGCCTTTAATCCCAGCACTCAGCAGACAGAACCAGGCGGATCTCTGTGAGTTCGAGGCCAGCCTGGTCTACAGAGCGAGATCCAGGACAGGCACCAAAACTACACAGAGAAATCCTGTCTCGAAAAAAAAAAACAGACAAACAAAAACGGTGCTTGCTCGCATGTATGTTTGCGACCACCTGCCTGCCTGGTGCCGACAGAGCTCAGAAGACGGTGTCTAATCCCCTGGAACTGGAGTTACAGATGGTTGTGAGCTGCCATGGGGGTCTGGGAACTACTTCAGTCTTCTTCAAGGGCATCAGACTCTTAAACCATCTTAAGCTCTGAACCATCTCTCCGGCCCTCTAGTGACATTTCAATCCTTTTTTTATTTCTCATTTTTGACCCAAATCTTCCTGAGTTAAAGAGCTGAAGGTCCAGTGGTTGTGTTCCACAGGAAGAGGCCAGGAGCCAACGGGCAGGTGGCAACAGGAGGGTAGGCGGCTGAAGTCATACACGAGTGCACGGTGTCCATTCTTGGGGCCATGTCTTTTCATTCCGCCCCAGTTTGGAATGGTGGAACACATAAAAACAGAACAAACAAGGAGCAATCTAAAGTCCTGGCGTGAGAGTGCTCCTTACTCCCGAAGACGCCCCCTCCGATGCTGTACTCAGCCTGGGAGACTGGGGTGAGGATGATGACACTCTGGTCCACGGTCGACAATGGAGGGAGACACTGTCATCAGTTAGGACCTGGTAAAATGAGGTCCAGTTAGAATTAAGAGCCTGTCTGTAGGGCTTTTGTTTCTTTGCAATTCTAACTCCAGTCAAATTTTATCTTCGAGAATCTAAGCCAACGGGTTTAGGACAAACCAAAGGTCACGAAAGCACATCTTCCATTGATTCGATCACTGTCTTCTTCATCTTCATTGATCTTGACGAGCATTTCATAAAACCATCAGCTTGTTCATTAAAAGATTTGGAAAGCCTTACAGGGTCTAATAGTGCTAACACTTTAAAATCTTAGAGTCGCTGAGCCAGACGGAGCGGCCTGCGGGAAAGAGTCGCCAAGCTGGTGGTCCTGAGGCAGCCCATGATACTTCCGGTTCCTGTTCCTAGCCGGGGCACTTCCGCCCGTGCGGCTCGTTGGCATGGAGGCCAGCTGGTCTTCCCCGGTGGGCCCCGTTGATGCCGCAGACCCGCAGCTGCAGCGTTTCGTGGAGGTGGAGACGCAGAAACAGCGCGTGCAGCTGCTGGTCCACCACATGACGGAGCTGTGCTGGGAGAAGTGCATGGACAAGCCCGGGCCCAAGCTGGACGGCCGGGCCGAGGTCTGCCTGGTGAACTGCGTCGAGCGCTTCATCGATACGAGCCAGTTCATCTTGAATCGACTGGAGCAGATCCAGAAAGCCAGACCGTTCTTCTCTGAAAGCCTCTCTGACTGATCTCGGCCTTTCCCTCCTTGGAAAAGGAAGGTAGGCCGGGAAATGAGCTCTGAGGGGACAGGTCCCACTTCATCTAAGAGTTAGGAAAGATTCATCTTTTTGGTCTTTGTGGGGCATAAGGGTCCTGGGGGTTTGAGTTGTGGGTGGTTATTTCATACCTTTAGATAGGGTGTCACTATGTAGTCCTGGCTGGCCTGGAATTTACTCTGTAAACCAAACTACCCTGGAACTCCGGCATCTGTCTGCTTCTGTCTCCTGAGTGCTAGGTTTAAACGTGTGCACCACCATGCCTAGGGAACTACCAGGAACTCTGGTTGTGTTTTTATTTTTATTTTTTATTTTATGTGCATGTGTGTGTTTCTATGTGAATGTAAGCCGCATGAGTGCAGAGCTCATGGGGGCCAGAAGAGGGCTTCAGATCCCTGGAGCTGTAGTTGCAGGTAGTTGTGAGAGACCCAGTATGTGTGCCGGAACCGAACTGGGGATCCTCTGGGAGACCAGAAAGTGCTGTTAACGGCTAAGCCCTCTCTCCAGCCCATGGGTTGTGTTTTAGATGGTAATCTTGTGAAAGTGACTGGCAGATAACTGGAGAGCTGCATAGATAGGTATCTGTGAGGCAGGACTTCTCTCACGGTCCCCTTAACTGCCGAAGTTTGGTAGTAGAACTGCTGTCCATAATTTGGGACCACACAGGTAAATCCTCACTTGTGTGGGTTCATTTTAGATGTTATATTATGGCAGATGTGGACCAGGCTTGATGACACAAGCCTTTAATCCTAGCACTGGGGGGCAGGTGGATGGCAAGTTTGAGGTCAGTCTGGGATATATAGTGAGATACTGGATTTTTTAAGGGTTTCTTAAGAAGTCAAAATTATCATTACAATTATGACTGAAAACTTACAAGATGTATCTGATTCTAGAAATCTCTTACCCTTTTGGAACATATACTAATAATACATTTATACAAATACAAGTCTCTCGAATGTTCAGGTGCCTTCTAGAAATCTCAGAGTTTTTAAGAATTTGATTTGGAGATATTTGTTAAAAAGATAAAGGAGTTTAAATTGCTTGATAAGTGTTACCTTGGTTAATCACTCAATCAAAGTCACAATAAAAAAATTTTAAAAGGGGGCCAGCGAGATGGCTCAAGTAAACGTGCTTGCCACGTGAGCTTAGCAACCTTCATTTGATGCATGGAGTCCACATAAAAGTGGATAGAGAGAGCTAACTTCACAAAGTTGTCCCCTGACCTTTACATGTGTGCTGTGACATACATGCACCCCAAACAATAATAATTAATTTTTAAAAAGTCTTAAAGAAAATAAGTTTTAACAAAAGCTCAGCTCTTTCAAGATGGAGAAAACTTCAGTAATCAGGACTGAGTGAAAGAGCACAGAGCTCTTCAGTCTTCCTTCACTAGGCTGCTCCTGAGTCTGAGGTGCACTGGGAGATAGGAATTGGTAAACAGAGATGGGCTTATTTAGAGTTTGGGCCAGAACTGGGCAGAGAAGGATTCCAGCTTCTCATGGCATAGCCACTGCAGGGCTAGAGGTTATAGAGAAGAGGAATCCAAGGCTAGGGATACACATGTGACAGGTTGGCTATGAGATAAGCCATGAGAGGCTCTCCCTGGGAGAAGGTGCTGTCAGGGTATTGGGTTATCCTCACAGCTGAATGGCGTGGTCGTGGCATGGGTGTGTGGGTACACGCGGCTCCATGGAAAAAAAGACTCAGAGGCCCCCTAAGAGTGAATTTAGCCTTTGGCAGCTCCAGCCTGGAAGGACTGAAGCACTCTGCCTTCACCTAGGGCAGTTTTATTTACTCTATTTACAATTTAGCCAGTTAATTTCTGTACCTTCAAAGCAACCTAAAAAGGAGCTCCCAGAGATAAAATGCCAAGTGCAAATTACTTGATTTCTCTGGTACCACGGTTTTCCGGATTTCTTGAACCAAGTTTTGCATAGGCCTTTGATCCTTGGGGGACTCGCTGATCCTTGACTCTCAGACAAGATTCACATAGGGCGATAAGAGGAACAAAAGGTGTGGTTAGACAAAGGAAGGATTAGGGCTAGGTGCTGCTCTTTGGAGCCAAGCCAGGAGCTCAGCAGGAATGCAGCCACAGTGGGATGCCCTGGAGAAAGTTTCTTGTCCATTCCTCATTCTTGAGGGCTTTGGATGCTCTGCCATCTATTGACGGACTGATGAGAAAATCCTGAAATATGTCTGTGCCTGGAAGAAATAACAAAGCACGTGTAGAAACGGAAGTCAGAAGGCACCCAGTGAGTGAGGTCACCTCGGGAGCTGGAAACACGGCTCAGCCATTGACAAACTTGTTGCCTTTTTGCTTCTGCTGAGAACCAGTGCCTGTCTGGTGGCTCTCATCAGTTTCTAACTCCAGTTCTCGGGCCTCAGCATTCTCTCCGCAGCCCTGGGAGCATTCTACACACATGGTACACTTCCGTCCTCATAACAGGCTGGAGAGATGACTCGGTGATTAAGAGCACTGTGCTCTTCCAGAGGACCTGTTTACATTCCTAACACCCACATGGTGGCTCACAGCCCTCCAGAACTGCAGTCTCAGGGGATCCAGCACACCCCCTTCTGGTATCCATAAGCACTACACACACATGGCAAACAGACATACATGCCCTTAGAACACCCATACACATAAAATAAAAATAAAGGTTAAAAACTGTACACATAAAATAAATATTTAAAAGAAAGGACCCTGTTCTTTGTGACCTCTCAGCTTTGGTTATTTTTGGAAGGGCTGACCCAAGAGAGTCCATTTTTCTCTCCCTCCCTCCCTCTCTCCCTCCCTCCCTCCCTCCTTCCTTCCTGTGTGTTGTTGTCTTGCTTGACAACTTCATCCCTTGTCTCTGAACAATGTTCTCGGAAGACATTGCTGATCAGCCATCCTGTGTTTTAGTCTTGGCCACTTGTTGCCAAAATATTTGTTTCAGTTGCTCTGACCTTATCCTGTGTTGGTAAGTGGTAGATAGTGACAAAAGACCCTTTTAATCAAATTTAAGTAGCTGAAAGATTTGGTTTAGAAGGAGGGACTGTTAGCCTATATTTACCTGCAGTCCATTTTTTAAATTGAATTTTTGCTTTTCTTACGCTTGATAGCCTAGCCTCTCAAAACACTAGCAGTGGTTTTGTTATAAGATATATTCCTTAATAGGCAACAGTTGCAAAAATTTACTCCTGCTGGCACTTTTTGTTTGTTCTCTACTTTTGGTCCTATAATCTGGGGTGTGTGTGTGTGTGTGTGTGTGTGTGTGTGTGTGTGTGCAGTACCCACAGAGGCCGGAAGAGCATGTGATCTCAGCACTGGAGTTGCAGGTGGCTGTGAGCCTCCACGTGAGTGCTAGAAATCAAACCCAGGTCCTCTGGAAGAGCAGCCAGTGCTCCTGACTGCTGAGCCGTCTCTCCAGCCCCTTGCCCTTGTCATCTTGACCATACAAGATTCTCTCAGACAAATACAAATGACTCTTGGCCTGGTGTGGTAGCACATGTCTGTAATACCAGCAGACAGACAGCAGAGCAGCAGGTAAGAGGGTCCTGAGGGTGAATCCAGTCCAGGCCATGTACTTTCAGGATGGCCTGGGCTGCAGAGCGAGACCTGTCTCAGAGTAACAATGGACATACTCTTTCTTGGAGCACTTTACTAAAAACATATCCCCATACTTGTAACTTTCTTTATAAGACACACCTCAGTTTCCTCACAGACAGTGGTTTCTCCTTTTACTTGGAGTTTCAATCATAACCCTTAGCAGTCGTGTGCCAGCACCTTGTATAGACCAACTTACAAAGTCTGTAAAGTGTGTGCTGTTTTCATAACACCCTCAAATGTGGAAACAGACCCAGTATATTTAAACTTGTTTAAAGTAATAAAGCAAAATGTTGAAGTATGTAAAATTTTAACCTATGATCCTGATGTTTTGTTATTTTTGACTTATCTAGGAATGACCCAAACCTCAAATGAAAATGACTTAACCTGTTATAGATGCTTCTGTAGTTGTATTGAGACAGGCACTCCTTCGTCCTGAACTCCTGGTTCTCTTCCTCCACCTTCCACGTGCTAGGATCATAGGCAGGTATGCCACACATGGCATTTAATTATCATAATATGAACTTAAAGATGAATAAGCCATATAAACCTGCACTTTACCATTTTTCAGAGTTACTAAGATTTAGGAAGGGTTTAGGGACTGGCAAGATGGACTAAAGTTGTTCCTTGGCAAGCTTAACAACCTGAGTTCAATCCTGGACCCAAATGGCAGATTTTGTAAGTTGTCCGGTTGCACAAATCCTAGTTGGTCTTATTAATAAAAACCCAGAGTCAGATATCAGGGTGAAAGCTGAAAGATCAGAGAAGCAGAGCAGCCAGCCACTAGTTCTTACCTCTACACAATCCTCAGCTGAAAAGGACCCCAGCTCCTGTTTCCTCCCACCTTATATTCCTCTCTCCACCCAGCCATATCACTTCCTTTCTCCACCTCCCTAGTGGTGGGATTAAAGACATGAGATCCCAAGTGCTGGGATCAAAGGTGTGTGCCACCACTGCCTAGTTCTGTTTCTGAATCAATCTTACGAACTCACAGAGATCTGTCTGCCTCTGCCTCCCGAGTTTTGGCCTCTATGGCTAACTAGTGGCTGGTTTTGCGCTCTGATCTTCAGACAAACTTTCTTTGTTAGAGCACACACAAAATATCACCACATTGTCCTCTGACCTCCACATCTGTTGTGTGTGTGTATGTGTGTATAATATGTGTCTATGTATAATAAGTAAGTAAATGTAAAGAAGAGAAAAGCATTTAGGTTAACTTTATTAAGTTCCATTTTTTCCATATCAATGAGGTAACGAGTACATAACCTACAAACACATGTATAGATAGAAGTTTACATGTGCACTTAGGATACACATGTGTGCGTTCATATACTAAATACAGATAAAATCTTACCACTTTCATTTTGGGTTTGCTGCTTGCTGGCTTATCATGGTCTTAGGTCAGTCTTTTCATTACATTTTTTCATCCCAAATTATCTATATAGCCAGGCAATCCTAAATCTGCATTTTTTAAAGGTAAGACTTTTTGTTGAAACAAGGTACAAAATGTACATCCTAAATAGATAGAACTTGGCCTTAACTATCACTATTTGCTTGGAAAAGAAGAGAGCACACAAAGGCCCAGGCCAGTTAAAAGGGCAAAGGGGAGAAGTGTGTAGGTTTAAGACCTTTTCCTATAGCGTGAGTCTGCAGAGAGCGGGTCACCATCAGAGAAGAAATGGTTCTCAGCTATGTTTTATAAAGACTTCAGGAACAGGAAGTTACAATGTCAGAAAGCCACACTTTAAAGCTTAGTTGAGCTGAGAAACATCATCCTTATAGTGCAGGTCACACTGTATTACCTTACTGGCTCCAGGGCATAGCCCTTTAACAAACAAGGCACAGAACATTTTCTGGGCCTGCTTGGGCAGGCTTTGGAAGGCACTCATATTAGTTATTTTCTGTTGCTGTGACAAAATACCGTGACCACAGGTGACGTGAAAAAGAGTTTATTTTGACTCTGGTCCAGGTGAGAGTTTATAGTGGCAGGAGAGGCATGACAGCTGATAGCTGGAGCAGGAAGCTGAGTGATCACATTTCCAACTGTAAGCATGAAGCAGAGAGAGGGAAGAGAACCGGAAGTGGGGCAAGGCTATAAACTCTGAAAGCCCACTCCTAATGATGTGCTTCCTCAGCAGGCCTCCCCTTCTAAAAATCCCATTACCTCTGCAAACAGTGCCATCAACTGGGGACCAAGTGTTCAACTGTCTGGGCCTGTGGGGACAGTCCTCATCTGAATAACCAAAGCATCTTCATACATGTTAAAGCTTTTCTTGTTTAACTTTTCTTTCTTTCTTTTTTTTTTTTTTTTTGAGATTTATTTTTATCTCTGGGTATGTATGTATCTCTGTGTGAAAGTGTGTGCATGTGACTGCAGGTGCCTGAGGAGGCCAGAAGGGGTCGCCAGATCCCCTGGAGCTGGAATTGCAGGAGCTGCTTGACATGAATGCTCAGAACTGAACACAGGTTCTCTGCAAGAGCAATATGTGCTTTTAACCACAGAGGTGTCTCTCCAGTCCTCCTTGTTTTTACTTACTGCAGGTTTCAGTCATTTTAGAAAGAGAACATCAAGTCTAGGGAGATGGCCTTGCAAGTAAGACATCCTGAGTTCAATTCCCAGAACTTATATTTGCTAGAAAAAAATACTGGCAAGGCATATTGGCACACACCCTTAATCCCAGTACTTGGGAGGCAGAGGCTGGTGGATCTCGGAGTTTGAGGCCAGCCTGGTCTACAGAACAAGTTTCAGGAGAACTGTTACATAGAGAAACCTTGTCTTGGGAGAGAGAGAGAGAGAGAGAGAGAGAGAGAGAGAGAGAGAGAGAGAGAGCACCTCACGGGAGAGCCTTTGGAGGAGCATCCTGGAACTCTAGCTCTGATGCCTTTGTGGTCCTTGGGTGAGGTAGCTAAATTCAGGGATGTCTTCTGAGCTCCAGGCTGAAGTGGAGCCCAGAGGAGAGATTAAGGGAGCTTTGACAGAGTGAGGTAGGGATGTAAAGTACATCGTGCAGGAGTCCAGGTGAGCAGACTGGGAGGGCTGGCTGCCCAGGTCTTTGTTTGTTGTGACCTTTTTTTTTAAGGTTAACATGGAATCAGAGTGACATAGAGTTCTGGGAATGAAAACTGGGCCTCCCATGCGAAAAACAGTCTTTTCCTTCCCAGGCCCTCACAGTGTGCTTAGTGGAGAAACAGTTGTGGGAAGACAAGATGCCACGTTCTGTGAAGTGGAAGGCAGACACGTGTGGAGAAAGCCCTGCCTTCTCCGTGTGGGTCTAGGGTCTTGTTGGGCAGGTCACTTAGCAGGGATTTGTGCTTGGTAGGGTCACAGGTAGCAGACAGATGGACGGCCTGAATATTAGGGTCTATATTGTAGGTGGGAAATAGCAAACTGGGCTTTATTGTTGTTGGTTTACCTCCTCTGCCTTTCTCAGCTGAGGAGAAACTACCCAACCATATTTTATTGCTACTGGTTTACATTTTAGTTTTGGAGCTAGAAGGTATTTAGGGATATCTCACTACGTAATGAAAGGCTAATGCTGTTTTATCTGTCAACTTTGCATTTTGATGATCTTTGCTGCGAGGACAGCATTTGAAAATACCCCCGCCCCTCTACACACACTGCCAATTCCTTAATTCCCTGCCTACCCCAACATTTCCTTTACCAAGGAGTAGGGCTTATATTAAAGGCAAGCACCTTTAAGCACCAAGTTGTTACTCCAGCCTCAGGACTTACATTCTTATAAGGAGGGAGGGCAGAGTTCCTCTCTCTCTCCTGTAGCTGCTTTTCAGGTATTGTCCCTGCCTAGAGTTTCCTGTTCCTGGCTGTCCCGGGGGGAGCAGAAGGCAGATGAAGCAACAACATTCTGGTATGTTCATCGCCAGCAGATGTGCAGTGCTGTGCAGTTTTCCTGGAGGAGGAAATTGCAGCAACAAAAGGGAAAGAAAAGTTAATAGGGTTGGGTATGTGTCTGGTAGGAGGGATGTAAGAGAGGAAATCCTGGAGTTTCCTACGTAGGAGGAGACCCCATACTCGGTCAGTTGAGAAACTGCTCTAGAAGCCTTGGGTGAGAGTGGAGAAAGAGGTGGGATTGAGTAGAGAGATGCTGGACTTCATTTGTTTACTCAGAGCCAGGCAAGTGATTCCTGCTGGAGGAGAGTCTCTTAAAAGGGTTTCCATGGCAAACCAAGCAAGGATTTGCGTGGTGAGGCACTGTCAGGAATTACCAAAGCAGAAGCTATGGGCCCTGGGTCAGTAGATTGACTCATCTGAAATTTAGCTTTTGGGTCCCTTTCAAGAAGTTGCTAGTCAGTGATTGGTTCACAGCTTTTATACCCCACCGTTAGCACTGACTGCAAACTAGGTTTATTCTGGACAAATGAAACTAGAAAGCAATTCCCTGGAGTCCAATGGCTGTCAAGTGCTTAGAAGACCTGGTAAGACCCTTTACAAATGGGCTGAAGCTGGTCACATGGATGATGGTCTTTGCTGGTCTTTGGGAGCATTGGTCTGCAGCGGGTTAGAACAAGATGTGGCCAGAGAGGCTGGAAGTCCTCAGCGTTCATCCTGAACACTGCCCACTGGGGTCTTGTTGAGTGCAGGAGCTGACACAGCTTTCGATCTAGTCCCTCCCTTTTGCTTTGTATTGTCATCAGCGCTCCAGTCTTTGGTTTACCTTCCTTTGGGTGTTTAAGACCTTGTAGGTGGCCCCCAAATTAGCCTCTTCTTGTTTTACTGTGGAGGAGAGTTGAGGCTCCTTTAGCTTTCCCTTCCGCTCGTGCCGTGCCATCGTGTGGTACATTGTTGACCACATGACCTCTCCTGAAAACAATGAGACCATTTCCTCTCCAATGACCTTCCTCTTCTCAGAATGTCTGCTGGTTAAAGTCCACCCCTGGGGTCTGTATGGTCCTTTGATTTGAGAATCCCAACTCCTATAATCCCTGGGTCTAGACTGACAGTGGAGGGCTGGCTTGGGCCTCTGAGTTTTGGTTAGTGAGCACCCAGAAGATCCTTGTCTTAGCTTCTTCATCTGTTGCTGATTCATTGATTACCTGCCTGAAGTTCTTCCTGTGGGTGGAGGTGACTGGTATACTTGATGGCTTATATTAAGGCCCCTGGTCCCCAGATGTGACCTTATAGATTTGACGCCATTCTATTTCCATGATATCCCATGACCTTATAATAGAAAGACAGGCAGTATCTGTGAACTATGGGAGATCTTAGCCTCAGAGGGCCACTATACTTCCAGGGCTCCCTCCCTGGCCTTCTTATTTCCTGTTATTTATACTCAGAGCATACTAGTCTAAGTTACATCTTTTGTCCCTTCATAATCCATTGTCTGCCTGACAGCAGTTAAGGAGATACCTCATGGGACAAGTAAATAGGGCAGTTGAGATTTCCCAGCTCCTGGGTCCACAGGTAGAAAGGCTTGTAGTTAGGGCTTGGTGACCACCTCAGATGCAGCGGGGAAATGGAGTGCAAGAGCTCCTGGCTAGATGGACGGTAGCCTTAGAGGGCTTGTTACACACGTGAAGTATGGGTGCTGGTGCATTGTGGAGACCAAGCATGCCAAAGCAGCCATAGCCAGAGGAAGGAGAAAATGAGCAGATAAACAAGCCTTGGGGCCTGTACATCTGGGGGATAAGGGCCTTGAGCCCAGGGTAGCGAGGCTAATGCACTTGAATGATCAGAGCCATCCTTGAGTAATGAGTGTAGCCATGCTAGTTTTGCTCTTCTGGCTCTAAATTTCCTGCCTTTGAGTAAGGGCATACATTTTCCTTCTGGTGTATCCTGATTAACTCTGCACACATTCTCTTCAAGCAAGACAGCCTTGCTTAGAACCATCTTCCTTGACCTCTTCCACCTGATTAGATGCTCCATTTCTACCCTCCCACAGTGTGTCTCCATATTAGTGGACACTTTAAGTGACCGTCTTTGGTCAGGGGGAAAGCCACTTATGGAGGTGACAATTCCCACTCATTGCTGTCCTGCCAGGCTTGACATAGGCTGCTGCAGAAGAGGTGCTTGGGAGATAATGAATAGATGAAGCGTTGGGAATGGGTGCTATTCCACACCTGCCTTCCACACCTGCCATGGACTCGTCTACTGAGCACCTGCTCTGTACCTGGGACTGAAGAGAAGTGGTTATAGTTCTGAGCCAGGAGGTAAAATGGAAACTGAGAAACCTTCGAGCCGTAGAGAACTATGTGGAGTGTGACATGACAATGGCAGCTGGGGTGTAAGGCCACCCGCATCCCCAGCAAAGAGTCACCAGGCAGAGGAGCAGCATGGAGACTCCTGTCGGAGAGCCCATGTGTTTCAGATGCTGGAGCTGGAGCCCAGAGGCACAGAGTCACCTGTAGTCATCCAGGTAGCTGCTAATGTTGCTGAGACCCAGACCAGCCTGGGGGCTCTAAAGCAAATGCTATTAAAGAGACAAGACATGGGCACCTCCCCCTTTACTACCCACAGTGAAAACCAAGCCAACTCTAACTCGTCACAAGTGCTTAGAGTGGAAATGGAGAATAGGCAGAGATGGGCTTCCTTATTTCTAGTGTCTGGAGCCTTTGAGTGCCTGTGAGCTAGACCTTCCAAACAGAAGGCATATACTCTGTCTTGAGAACCAGGGACTGCGACTCTAGGCCCTCAAAACCAGAGGCTCTTTGTTCTGAACTGTGATAGCGTGTGCCCGAGGGCTTTTAAAGCCAGCTCTAAGGCTGGACAACAAGGGACTTCATGACCCTAAACTTTGAAAGCCAGGGGCTTGATTCTGGGTCTTCGGTGTCAGAAGCTTATCATACTGGGCTTTTACCACAATGTCCCCCTTCCAAGCACAGATGTCAAATGCATGTTCCTTGCCCTCTGGTCACTCCATGGTAGCCAGAGTTGATAACTTGGCAGCTTTCTGGAATCTCTCCAGTGGCAGCTCACACATTGGTCCCTTTCTTGAAATGTGATTAAAGTGTGTGTGTGTGTGTGTGTGTGTGTGTGTGTGTGTATGTGTTGGGTGCGTGTGTACCATGGTGCGTGTGTGGAGGTAGGTATAACTTGCAGAGTTCTGGGGATTGCTTGGCAGCAGGCACCTTTATCCACCGAATCAGCCACTAGCCCTGTACTTGTCTCGTTTGCAGTCTCTACCTCTATCCATCTCAGCCCTTCAGAGTCTAATGCCTGTCACCCTTCCACTGCCTCTTACCTCCTCAGCGCAGGAACCCACCAGGGCATGACTGGCGCTCGAAGCCATGGGGTTTCATCTACTTTTCAGGCAAGCAGCTCAACATCCACTGTGCCTGTGATGAACGCTGTAAGTTAGCAATCCAGATCACTGTTACCAGGGCTTCCTGTTGCAGCACTGGGGTGTAGTGCCCAGAAGAGCTGTCTCTCAGGGACTGACTGGAAAATACAGCCCAGGAACATGGCCGACATAGCCAGTTATGACTGCACCAGCTGCCCAGACTGGAGCAGGCTACGATAGGCCGCGTCATCTGGAGCAGCCACAGCTATGGTGCTTCCCGTATCTGGAGTAGAGTCTTCACTGAGTATCTGCCGCTCGAGTAAAATTGTCACTTATTAGTGTGACAACTCAGAGAAACAGTGTAGGCTGAGCTGTTTGATTGACACTCCTCACAAAAACGGCATTGCTGAAGCTGCAGTTGCCAGTGACTCCTTGATCACCTCACGGAGTTTCAGGAACAGCAGGGGTGATCCTCATACCTTAGTAGGGAGACAACAGCAGTGGCCCCCAATCTCAGCCTCCTTTCCTACCCATTCTGGGCAGTTTCAGGCTTCCACTCCTTATCTGGGAAGAGTTTGTAATAATAACAACAACAACAACAACAATAATAATATAAAGTAATAACAATAGGAGGAGAAGGAGCAGAAAAAGAAAAGCCAGGCATGGTAGTGTACTCGTATTGTACCAGGAGAAGCTGGGGCAGGAGGATTGCTGAGAGCATAAAACCAATCTGCTTCACAGAGTGAGTCTGAGGCCAGGACAGATTAAAACAAATTTAAATAATACATTTTTATTCTATGTTCATTGGTGTTTTGCCTACATGTATGTCTCTGTGAGGGTGTCAGAAACTCTAGAACTGGAGTTACAGACAGGAGTGAGCTGCCTTGTTGGTGCTGAGTATTGAACCCAGGTACTCTGGAAAAGCAGCCAGTGCCCTTAACTGCTAAAAAGATTTTTTTTAATGTGCTTACTATAAAGACCTAACATGAAATTTAAATTCCCAGGTAAACCTTGCTGAGCAGTGCTTAAAACCCAGCCACATGCCTCCAGGAGTTTGGGTCTGTCTGCTGGGTTGGTTTTTCTTCCCTGCACTCGAGAGAAAGTGGCAGTTTTGTTCTGTTGTTACTTCTCCTTCTCTGTCAGTCAGTAATTTTGAAAAATTCTATTTGTGTTCAAGTCACCAAACAGGGCAAGAGCCAAGAGAAAAACCCGCCCTTGATTCTGCCTACAGACCAGACCTGTGACTCCACCACATTAACAAAAGAGCAAAGGGAGATGCCACATGAGAAGTTCAGATCAAGATGACAGCTGGGGAAAATTTCACAGGAAAATGCCCCACTGAGAAATTTAGTTAGGAAAGCAACTTCTGGGGAGATCCCTGGGCTCAGCTCAGTCGCTGACCCTGAGATCTCTAACTCCCGGTTCTAAATGTACAGAGCCCACACACAAAGGGTGAGATCAACATGGGATGCGCTTGTAGGGCAGGCTTGTTAATAGGCCCAAGCTTTGGGGTAAGGAAGCATCACGTCTCAGGCCACATGGTGCCTGGCTCCAGCACCAGGAACCGGTGGGTGTTTGAAGTGAACACATTTCCTTTCTTTTTCTACAGCTTTCCTGTCAGAAGGGTTCAGCCTCAAAGGGGTATGACAGGCTTCGGGACACACTGTCCCAAGATATGGCATGCTAGCATCTGAGAAGGCAGGAAGGTCACATTTAACATCCATTTAACATCCCTTGCTCCTCATCCTTTAGCAGGTCAGAAAACCTTTATTAGCCCCGGGTTCTATTCTCAGTATTACATAAACTGGACTTGGTGCTTCACACTTATAATCCCATCATTTGGTAGATGGAGGCAGGAGTATAAGAAATTTAAGGTCATTCTTGGCTACATAGGAAGTTTGAGGCCAACCTGAGGTAGAGACTCTGTCTCAAAGAAAAAAGCAGTGTATATTCATTGTACAAAAAATGATTCCATAATGACATCTTAATGTATGTATACATGCGTGTGTGTGTGTGTGTGTGTGTGTGTGTGTGTGTGTGTATATATATATATATATATATATATATATGTGTGTGTGTGTATGTAAGACATATATATATAAAATACTCTTTACCCATAGTAGCCTCTCATTGGTCTCCCTTTCTGCTCCTGTGTCTTTTAAAGTTTACGATTATGCAAACATGGGAAAATATGTGACATCTGTCTTTCTGAATTTGTTTTATTACACTTAACATGGTGATCTGTTTTATCCATTTTTCTGCATGATTTTCTTTATGACTGAATAAAACGCCATCTCATGTGTACACCACACTTTTCTCCATCTCTTCACTCACTGATGGGCAGCTAAGTTGATTCTATAACTTGGCTATTATGAATGGGGCCGTGATCAACAGTTGTATAGGTACCTATCCTGTACACTGACTTGGCTGATTCCTTGGTTAATACCCAGGAATGGTATTATTTTCTTCGTTTTGAGGAACTATCGACAGTTGTCAAGTACAATTGAGCAAAGGGGGTGATATGATTCTGTCTAGACTCTAGACCCTTCTTGGCCTCTGGGGTATGGTGGGATGAAGGCTTATGACCTATTTTCAGGCCAGCAGGATAAGAGAATTCTCTTATGGACAGCTCTCTTACAGAAAGGAGAAGGGAAGGGCCTTTCTCAACTGCCAAGTTGCCATATTTGGGGTGTCACAATATGAGCCCTGATAGATGTGAGTGTCTATAGTGTTAATAGTTGTGGTTCGTTCACTCATTTTATACTCACTCATTTTATCCTCTACTTGGATGTACTAGTACTTATTTTTTTATTCTCTGTTTGATAACATCTGAATTGCATCTCATCTGGGGCTATCACAGTGAATGGTGCTACCATGAACATTCCTGTCCCAGCATTTGGCAAGCACACACACTCATTTTCCCCAAGACAGCCACACTGAATTGCTGTGCTCTGAAGCATGTTTCAGTTCAGCCTCTGGAGGCTTTTAAAAGTACTAAGAGAACCAGGTGTGGTAAAGCACACCTTTAATTCCAGTACTCAGGAAGCAGAGGCAAGCAGATCTCTGTGAGTTCGAGGCCAGTTTGGCCTACATAGTGAGTTCTAGGACAGCCAGCACTATGTAGAGAGACATTATCTCAAAACAAAAACAAAAACAAAAAACCCAACAATCCTAAGAGAGAAAGTATTTTAAAACTCAAAAATAAGAAAAGAAAATGGAGCATGATGGATATCATTGTAATCCCAGCACTCTGTAGGCAGATTCAGGCGGGTAGTGAGCTCAGTGCTAGTCCAGCTATATAATAAGACTGTCACAAAATTGATCAGTGTTTTTCCAACAGGGCTTTTTCCCTCTATGGTTGTATAGTTTAGACTTTTTTCAAAAATAATTTAGAGTTGGAGAAATGGCTCAGCAGTTAAGAGTTCTTGCTGCTCTTTCAGAGAACCTGAGTTTGGTTCCCAGCATTATATCCTACCTGCCTGTAACTCCAGCTCTAGGAAATCCAACCCCCTCTTCTGGCCTCCACAGGCACCTGGACACATGTGGCAGACACTCACACATACACACACACACACTCATAAATCTTTGTGTTGGAGGAATTGCTCAGTAGTTAAGAACACATCTGCTCTTCTATAGGACCTGAGTTCAGTTCCTAGCACCCATATTGGGCAGCTTACAACCATCTATAATTCCAGCTTCAGGGACTCAAACACCTTCTGGCCTCAGAGGACACTTGCATTCGTGTGCACATACACAAATACATAGATAGTTTAAAAAATAAAGTAAATATTTTTAAAAATGACAATAAAGATATAGCTCACACAAATGTTAGAGCATTTGTGTTAGCATTTGCAAAGCCCTGGGGTTGGCATCTGGCACCACCACAAGTATAATAAAGATAATGATAATGATAGCATGTTTTTGTGGGTTTTTTTAGTTAGGATCTCAGTTGGAACCCTAGGCTGGCCTGGAGCTTATTGTGTAGCCTAGGTTGGTTGGCCTTGAACTCATGTTGAATGAGCTACTATCCCTGGCAATAATAGTAATTAAAAAGAAATATTGAGAGGCTGATGTGGTAGCCCACACCTGTACTCCCAGGAGGCATCCTGGAGTACATATTGAGATGAGAGCCTGTCTCAGAAGGGGGAGAATATAAACATGTGTAGTCTACTCAAACTTTGCATTGAAATCCACAGTAAGTTTAATTTTTAAAATTGTGACAGTATATACAATACAAAATTTACCATCTCATCTAGTTATACTGCGTTTGAGAACATCTTCATGGACCATATTCAGAAAAAATTTAAGCCAGGTGTGGTGACTCTCACCTGTAAGCCCAGCACTTAGAAGGTAGAGACGGGAGGATTCCTGGGAGTTAAGGACAGGCTGAAGGATACCTTGATACCCATACCAACCCTGGGCTAGTGAATGAGATCCAGTGTCAAAATTTTTGTGCTGTTTCAACCAGTTACAGTGGTTTTGGGATTTTAGTGTCATATTCATGTTTTTTGAAAAACAAAACAGACAGCGACACAGAGTGGAAAGAAAGCCCATTCTCAGCATCGGGGGCTGTCCTAGAACAAGAGTATGCCAGAGGACAAGTGCGTCAGACACGTCAGTGATGTTCCCACCAGAAACTTGAACAGACCTTGACATGGGCTTCCAGTCCCTGGCCCATAGTTTACTGATGATAAAGGAAGGGCATGCTCTTCTGCCTTGAGTCCAGCAGACTGTAGAGGGAGCTAGAACTTGGTACGTTCTTCTTAATCTTGGCTGTGTTCACCCAAGGGTGCCCCGTTTGACCCCATCTGCTTTGGGGTCAGCCAGGAATAGTATAAACCTAGAAACTTAAGAGGAGCTGGGGAAAGGACCTGTGGTTTGACATTTTCAGAATTCTTTTTTGTGTGTGTGTGAGAGAGAGAGGGAGTGTGTGTGTGTTTCAATAGTGCTTTTCATGTGGACAGCTCAGCAGAGGAAGCACTAAAATAGAAGGGGCCCCAGAGAGGAGGGGTGCTGGGAGGGGGCGGAAATGTGCTCAGAACACTTGATGATCTCTAAATCTAGGGCTCTGGAGGGTTTTGGAGGGGTAGTTCAAAAGCAGGTCCCCACCCCCACCCCACCTGAAACTTTCCCAGCCTTCTCTGAAGCCTTCCGAAACCCCAAGCTCTAGCTAGCCTGACTACAAGGTCCCCCACAGCTCAGGGAGACAGGGGATCCTTGGAGACTAGGATCTGACTTTAGGAGCCTCCTGACTGCCAGCAGGGCCTTCCTGCAGCTTCAAAAGGCGAGCTGCACCACGCCACTGTCGTCTGTGTCGTGTCGTGTCCCCACCACCACCACCACCACAGGTGAGACCAAGGTCTCATTTTGATCAGAGGAGGGTGTGGCAGCAGGGGTGGGGGGGCAAGATCCCCGCATCTTGCTGCGCTTGACAGCACCTGCTGAGTTCACTTACACTGCAGGTTTCTTGGGGACCAACGTGAGTAGAAAGAAACAGCCAGGAGGTTACTGGGAGAGGGACAAGACACCCTTTTTCCCTTAGCCTCTCTCTCTCTCAACTAGTTCCCTGACTAAAAGTGCCTACCTTTCACACCCCCACAGTGCTACCCACTGCCCCAGGGTCTCTGTTCCTCATCTGGTCACTCTTCTGCCTTGTATGACAATGGCTGAGAAGGCTACAGGGATCCCCACTGTAGGTTAGACTCTGTCACATCAGGGGCTCCTCCTTCAGACACCTGCTATGTAGCATGATTACTTTGTCATCTCTCTTCTCCCATGGTCTGAGACTTGTAGAGACAGTCCAGATGGATGCTGCCCATTTCTGTCACTGATCACTAGAACAAGGCTTACCTGGGAGCTAGTACCCAGGACCTGAGTCAGTGGGGGCTGGGGAATGCAGGAAGGGATTGGAGAGAAGGTAGGAGAGGAAGAAGGAAGATACAGCACAGAGAGAGGAGTGGGGAAGGGGGGGTCCACAGAAATGAGTAGTTCCCTCTGGCCTTATACCCTTCCCACCACTTAAGACATTCAATGGATGGTTTCAAGTGTCTACCAGCTTCCTTTTAGTGCTCTGGAAAGCACATCTCACAACTGTCACAAACACGTCACCTATATAACTGTGGCCCTGAGGGAAATGCTGGATGCCCCAGGGGAGGGTTCTGATACGAGTGAGAGGCGTGTCTGCTCAGGTGTTAGTGCCAAGGGAGACCATATGAGGACCAGCAGCTCCAGAGCGAGCTGTTTGACATGGTAGATGGATCCTTCACTTGAGAAGCATAAACTGTCTTGTTTATCCAATATTCTCAGGGTACCTGTTTGAAAGTGGGCCCGATTCTACTCTGCCATTACATGTAATTGAGGATAGTGTACACACCAGTGCACTCTTCACGTGTGATTGGGTACTTTCAGCAAACGTAAAGTTGTCGCTTTGTCACCACAGTCTGGTTCTGGAAAACTCTCCTCATCCCCAAAGACTGCAGTTGCTCAGTTCCATTCCAGCCCAGACTCGCCTTGTCTGCACATTTCATATGCACAGAAACATATAATTTGTAACTTTTGGAGTCTGGCTGCTTTCACTGAGCATTATTTTCTTGAGGCATATATTATTGCTGAATATTAATCATTAATCTCAGGTGAGTGACATCAGCAGAGAACTTGATCACCAGAGAGGGAAGACTAAGAAGTAGAGCAGGAGTGGTAGGAGAGAGCCAGGGACGAGATTTTTTTTCTTCTCACACTTTGCTGTTCTCCTCCCCACCTCCTGAAGTTCCCGGTATCACCCCGAATGGTGTCCCCAGCTGGAAATCGAATCTTCAGCACAGGAGCCTGTGGAGTCATTTCATATTCCAACCTTAGCGCTGTCCTAGAGTGTGAGAGCTGTTGACTATTAACCTTGTGTCCAGCTACCACCGGGCTCTCACAGTCCGTCTCCAGCTGTTGTCTTGGACCTTGGAAGCACATCCTTTCATCTGCAGCCGTGACAGCATTGTGTCGTTGTACTTTGGTGCTCCTTGTCTTATTTTGCTACATAGGTGGGGACGTAACTCCAGGTGCAGAGGAGCAGCCGTGGCAAGGACTTCACCCCTACATGCTTCACAATTAAGTGTCAGTTGTGATGGGCACGACTGTCTGCAGGCACCCTCGGGCCGATCAGTCACGTGGCTTTCTGTGCCTGGAGTGCTGAGCATTTTATCAGTGGTCAGTTTATCCAGTGCTTTCTTGTCTGTTGGGATGACTAGACACTGACAGATTCTCTGATGATAGCCTGCACTTTATTTGTTGATTGAACCTGTTTGTCATAAAGTACTTGTCTGTGTTTAGCTCCCAGACTTGATGAGAGAAGAATTTTACAGGAACTAGAGGCTAAATCAGGTCACTTACACAAAAGGCAGTCAGTAAGTGTAGAAGAAAAAAAGACAGTGATAGCTGTGTCCTGGCCCCAAAGAGGACCATCAGTGGGGGGTCCCAATGGAGAACGGTCTTCAAAGAACCACTGACCTTATATAAAATGGGGGGGAAAGAATCTTGAGAAGAAGTCTAGGTGTATTTAAAAGAAATGATTTGATAAACAGCTTGAAGTGATCGAACTGCGTATCTGAGGAGACTCCTGAGTGCTGGAGCAAGAGAGGACAGGATCTGAGGTGGAATTAAATTTTCTAGAATAGAGAGAAGCAGCAAAAGACTCAGAAAGGATGAAACCAGGGAGACTGAGTGTCAAGTTCCTCTTCATCATCAGCTAGCTTGGCTGGGTTCAGAATCCTGGAGACACACCTCTTAGTGTGTCTTTGAGGGGGATTCCAGATAGGTTTAACTGACTATGGAAGACCCACCCTGCGTGTAAGTGCACCCTCCTGTGGGCTGGGGTTCTGGACTGGGGCGAGAGGATGTCAGCTGAGCACCAGGATTCATCTCTCTGCTTCCTGACTGCTGAAACAATGCAGCTTCTGCCTCATGTTCCCCCACCCCACTTTCCCTGATGCAGTGGACCACATGTCCTCAAACTGTGACCTAGAACAAACCCTTTTTTCCTTGTTTGTCAGATGTTTTGTTATAGCAACAGGAAAGTAACTAATACACTAAATGAGCTTGGGATGAAGGAGTAGAAGAAGGGGGATGAACTCTGGCATGGGGCAGGAGGAGAAGAAGGGGATGAATTCTGGTATGGGGCCTTTTGGTATCTGACATCACTAAATCCTATGCTTTTGAGGTTCTGGTTGTAGCATGCACATCTCAATAGTTGCTTTTTTAATTGTTGAATATACTTCTAGAATTTGGATTTTTATCAACAGAGAAGGAAAATAAAATGAGAAGCAGAGCTAATAGTACAAGAAGGGACCTAGAACAAGATGCTTCCATTGGCCTCCTCCCAATTAGCTGCTTCCTCTAGCCAGGCAGCACCCATTGACACCAAAATGTGACTCTTCATGTTATGAATCTGTCAGTTAATTATTAGCCAATCACTTCCCAAAAGTCCCACCTCTGAACCACACCTTTAATGTATTAGCCTTTGGGGAAGGCCACATTATATCAAAACTATTACCAGGTGCTTTGTTATTGCTAGTATCTCAAAAGACTGGATATGTTCATTGCTACTTTTAATCATATGCTCTGAGACCTACATTCCTGGGTATCAGAAAATATCCTGGTGGTGAATCCTAAAGATCTAGCTCCAGGCAAATGACAATGTCCTGTTGTGGCCTTCAGTCTTGACTTCTCGTATCCTGCAAACACCACTCAGCACCTTGTGTGTGTTGGACCAAGGACGAACACAGTAGAGACTGCCTGTGGTGGAGGAGGCACAGAGCAGATAATTCAAACTGCAAGTCTGTGAGTCACAACTGAGAGTTTAGGGGGCTGATGGAAGGGCAGACGGTTTCTCATGGGAAGTGACATTTGATCTGGCTTTTTCAGGATCTACAGAGAAGCATGCACAAGGACACAGGACTTTCCTTTAACCAGAAAAATCCCACGTCAAGAACATGTATACCTCAGCTTAGAGTTCAGAGAAGCAGAAAGCAGAAATTTCCCCTGGCTGTGGGGTTGAAACAGGAAACTACCCAGGAACCCTCTGCAGACGAAACCGGGGATTCCCAGCTCCCAGGACAGGTGGACAGTTTTCACAAGAAACATTCTCCATGCAGCTTCCACCTCTGCCCCGGCCTCTTGAAAATGGAAGCTCCAAGAGGCTACCGGGTACTCACCAGTTTGCAGTGAGACCCCAGCATGTGTGCCTGAGGTGAATCTGCCCCTGGGAATTATTCATAGGCTGCATAAAGAAATCTTTCAGAGTTGATAAGGAGCAGTCATGTCTTTCTGTACTTGACAGTACAGTGCCTGCCTTCTGGAGACAGAAGGTTGTCACTGCCTTGAGCAGGTGGAATGCCTCATACCTGGGTTGTTGAGGTGTGAATAACGCTGCCTGTGCCCAGAACCGCACATGTTGATCCAGGGGACTGTAAGGTCTTAGCTGGTGCAAGAGCTATATAGGTTATGGATTCCTTCCTTCAGAGGGGACCTGAGCTAGAAGGACAAGCTTCATATTGGTAGGGGATGGGTTTCCCTGATCATTAAAGGAGAAATAGGATATTTCTACAGTGTTTCTCTATTACTTCCAGGACCATTACAGGTTGGATGGTCCTCCCTTCCCCCATGCCCACGTTAAAGTCCAAATTCCAACAACCTGAGAATGTGTATAGAAGGTCAAGTGGACGGAGCCTGATCTACTAGACTGATGCTGATGTTAAAAGGAGGAGATCAGGACACAGAATGATGGCAGAGACCCAGGAAAGGCAGGCCCAGAGCTGTGAGGAAAAGCATCTCTGTGGTGGAAGTAGCCTGGTCTGTGGTACTTTGTTACCCAGCCCAAGCAGATGAACACAGCTCTCAATGAACACCCACATTCTGTCACCACAAGAGTAAGTGTAGATGCTGGCCAGGAGTCATTGGTTAGAAAGGCCCTGTCACACTCCCCAGGGGTTATTTCAGTATTGGGTGACCTGGCTGCCTACTGGGGACAGAAAGTGGGGTTTCAGAGTTGGTTTCCCAGCAGCCCAGGCTCTGCCTGCTGATGTCAGCAGCTGCCTTACAGTAAACACGGTTTGTTGGGGCAAATTTTGCCTGCCCAGAACTAGTCTTCATCAGGTTAAATGGCTCATGGCCTCAGGGACATGAGTAGCTTTTGATATTTAAAGAAAAAACAACCCAAAGCTCAAACTGTAACTTGGTCTTTTACCTGGTTTATTAGACATACTCTATTGTAGTTGGACCTTTTTGTCGGGACCGCAGGCTCCCCAGTAATGACACAGAGACTTATTATTAATTTTAAAAGCTCGGCCATAGCTTAGGCTTGTTACTAACTAGCTCTTATAGCTTAAATTAACCCATTCCTATTAATCTACTATTGTCTATTGTCACATGGCTTGTGGCTTTACCTGTCCTCCAGCATGTCTTGCTCCCTCTTCATCACCTGGTGACCCCCTTTCTTCTTCGTAGCATCCTGTGTGCCTGAAAATCATGCCTAGCTATTGGCCATTCAGCTTTTGGCCAAGTACTTTTTTTTTTTTTTTTTTTTTTTTTTTGGTTTTTTCGAGACAAGGTTTCTCTGGTATTTTGGTGCCTGTTCTGGATCTTGCTTTGTAGACCAGGCTGACCTCGAACTCACAGAGATCCACCTGGCTCTGCCTCCCAAGTGCTGGGATTAAAGGCGTGCACCACCACCACCTGGCTATGGCCATTCAGCTTTTTATTAAATCAATCAGAATGACACATCTTCACAGTGTTCAAAAAGATTATTCTACAACATTCTATGGTACAAAGGGAATAATAAAATGAGTCAGCTTTGAAGTCTCAGGCACTTGGCAACCAGACTTTAGGCTTCAAGTGCATTTTGCTTACTGACTGGGAATATGCAGAGGACTCTGGGAACCCTGCTCACTTGCCCTTCAGCCCCGGCTGGGCCCCGCCTTTATAAGTCAGAGCCTTTCTCTCCCACCTTCCACCAGAAAGTTCTGGAAACCTGTTGGTTTCCAAAAGAGTTGCTGGTGGCCGCAGCTCCTTTGTGAAACTTCAGTTAGATTATACCCAAACCCTTTCTACTGTGGCATGGCACCTCCCACTGACCACACTCCCTGAGTGTAAGAGTGTTACTCCCCAGGGCTGAGCTTGGCAGGGGAGAGTACAAAGAGGCACAAGTTTTGCTATTTGCTCTCTGGGCTTCAGTGTCCACAGCCACCCCTCAGAGGACCTTCATGAGGGGTACGTTCACATGGACTGTACTTGTGATACAGTGGCCACTAGATGTAATGTCCCTGTCTTCCCCTCTCTCTTAGGACCATGGCAAGCAACTCTTACAGTTCAGAGGTTTAGTCCGTTGTTATCATGGTGGAAAGCATGGTAGCACACAAGCACACACGGTGCTGGAGAAGGAGCTGAGAGTTCTACATCTGGATCAGCAGACAACAGGAAGAGACTGGGCCTGGCTTGAGCACCTGAGACCTCAGAACCTACCCCCAGTGACACACTTCCTCCAACAAAGCTACACTGACTCCAACAAGGCCACACCTCCTAACAGTGCTACTTCCTATGGGTCTGTGTGGGCCATTTTCATTCAAACCACCATATTCCACTCCCTGGCCCCCGTAGGCGTAGAACCGTATCATAGTGCAAAATGCATTTAGTCCAAATTCAAGAGTTTTCATAATCTGTCAGTCTCAAAGTTGTTTAAAAGTTCAAAGTCTCTTCTGAGACTCATGCAATCTCTTAACTGTAATCTCCTGTAAAATCAAAATGAAAAAGCAGATAACATACCTACAGCATACAATAACACAGGATATACATTACCATTCCAAAAGGGAGAAAAGGGAGCATAGTGAGGAAATGCTGGACTAAAGCAAGACCAAAAACCAGCTGGGCAAACTCCACACTCTGCATCTCCATGTCTGATGGCAAAACACTCTTCAGATCTCCAACTCCTTTCAGCTCTGTTGACTGCAACACACTTCTCTCTCTTGGGCTGGTTCCACTCCCTGTTATCAGCTGTCCTCGGCAGGTATCCCACTGCTCTGACATCGCCAACATTTTGGGGTCTCCAAGTCAACCCAGGCTTTGCCTTCACAGCTTCATGCAATGGCCTCTCTAGGCCTCCATGCAGGAACACCCCTGACATGTGCCTGGCCTCAGTGGCTTTCCTTAGCTGTGGAGGGAGGTTCCATAACCCCTTTCTTCTATCCTTGACTCTAAAGCCAGAATCACATGGCTGAAGCTTCTAAGTTCTGCTGCTTGCTGAGGCTGGAACATGGCCCCCTCATTCAATTACATCTTCACCAGCTTTCTGTTTTTGATGGTTTCCTTTATTGTGGTTTTTTTCACTGCCTAAGCTTGACTGTCTTGGTATTCACTCTGTAAACCAGACTGGCCTTGAACTCTGAAATCTGCCTGCCCTCTGCCTTCCCAGTGCTGAGATTAAAGGTGTGCACCACCACAAAGGCTCTAAGCTTTTCTTTAATTCCCTCTCAAAAGTTGGAAGCTTAGTTTGGTGGGGTCTTGCCCTGCAGTCTCCACTCTTGTTTATTCCATTTAGCATCAGGATTTTCTTCATTTTCTTCACCTCCTTGAACACAGGGCTTAGCTCTGTTCTGCGGCTTGGTGCCACTTGAGCTGTTCATTTTGTGTTTTTCCTTGCTCAGGTCGCTCCTTTTCATTAAAGAGTTTCATAAGAGTGAACACTAATAACCACACGATGGAGTACATACTAGGCTGTTTTGAAATTTCTTCTGCCAATGCCATTAATCCAAAACTCAGATAGCCTCAGGTAGATTTTTCAGACAAGGGCAGAAAGCAGCCACATTCTTCACCAAATACCACAAGAACAGCCTCTAGGCTACATACTAACATTCTTCTCTGAAACCTCTTGAGCCAGCCTCTACAGCACCACTGTCTTCTATGTTCTATTAAATGGCCCATTAAGCCCCACTTAAAGCATTCATCTGCTTTTCTAATCCAAAGTTCCGAAGTCCACATTCCTTCAAACAAAAGCATGGTCAGGCCTATCACAACAGTACCTCACTCCTGGTACCACCTTCTGTCTTAGTTAGGGTTTTATTGCTGTGAAGAAACACCATGACAACAGCAGCTCCTGTAAAGGAAAACATTTACTGGGGCTGGCTTACAGTCCATTATCATCATGGCAGGAAGCATGGTAACACTCAGGCAGACATGGTGCTAGAGAGGCAGCTGAGAGTTTCCCATCTGAATCCACAGGCAGCAGTAAGAGACTGCCACACTGAGCCTGGCTTGAGCATCTGGAACCTCAAAGCCTACCCCCTACTGACACATCTCCAACAAAGCCACACCTCCTAGTAGTGCCACTCCCTGTGGGCCTGTGGGGGCCACTTTTATTCACACCACCACCCCCCCCTCCACGTAAGACTGGCTTCTTCTTTACTCCCATGTCATGTTCATAATGTTCTACACACTGAAATCAGAATGAAGATGTGCTGATGACTCAATTTCTTGTCTCCTCTGATCCCACACATCACACTAATTTGTATCTAGCCTAGCTAGGACTAGCTGTGATATATCCAAACTTGTTGGCTCCCCTGGAGCTGGATTTACAGGCAGTTGTGAGCTGCTCAGTGTGGGTGCTGTGCACTGAGCTTGGGCCCTCTGCAAAAACAGTTCATGGCTCTTAGCCAGAGTCGTCTTTCCAACTTCAAGATGTCGTTTTATAATTTTATGTGTATGACGACTTTGTCTTCATGGAGGTGTGTGTATCATATGTGTGCCTGGTTCCCATAGAGGTCAGAAGGCATCAAATCCCCTTGGACTGGAGTTACAGGTGGTTGTGAG
Organism: Peromyscus eremicus; assembly: GCF_949786415.1. NCBI lineage: Eukaryota > Metazoa > Chordata > Mammalia > Rodentia > Cricetidae > Peromyscus > Peromyscus eremicus. The sequence goes on along the minus strand of NC_081425.1, from coordinate 2,689,463 downwards.
CTACCATGTGGGTGCATGGAATCAAACTCAGGTCCTTTGCAAGAGCAGCAAGTGCTCTGAACTGCTGAGCTGACTCTCCAGTCCCTTAAGACAACTTTTGACTCTAAAAGACATTCACGCTCCTTATAGAAGGGGTAAAATGGAGGCCATCGAGGTGGTTCAGCAGGAAAGATACTTTCTTTTACCAAGCCTGATGATCTGAATTTGGTTTCCATATGGAAGAAGAGAACTAACTTCAACAAGTTCTCTGTCCTCTGACCTTCCCTAGGTACACCGTGGCATGACATGCCCCTTTCTCTGACAAAATTAAAGGTGAAAAAATAAAGAGTGGGCTGTTACACAATCATAAAGAAGAAAATCCACACTGTGGCCAAAGCCAGCTTCCAGTACAGATGGAGTCAGATCTGTCACACTCTACTGCTGCGCATGCAAGGAGATGCACCCCAGAGCACCCAGTGGCCACTCAGCTTTCCCACAGAAAGTACTTCCTCAAGCATAGCCACCCCTGGCAGCCTCACTCTATCATAAGATGAACCTCTGGTATAGGCCGTCCTGTCTCACACTTTACCTTGCTCATAATATAACCCTGCTGCTCTTTAAAACCGCAGCCAAGGAGGCATCTCAACCTCCTTTGTGGCCCATGTAAGCTGGACCTACAACGTAGGATTCCTTGAGCTGCTAAGTCCAAGGTTTTTCACTCTGTTACCTGATTAAAGAAATACAATGGCTTTGGTTTTATTCTTGCTGAGGTGATTCTTGTAGTGGGGCTTCACATTAGGCCTTTCCTCAGGCCACAGTTTCACAGAACTCAAAGGCAGGCAACTCACCACACAGTTACCTATTCCTTCCTTCCTATGCTTGTATCAGCCAGAGCACCCAACCAAGCGGTCCTGGGCTTCCTGAAGGGTCACATGGCTGAAATTCATCCAATCCATGATATTTTTAAAGAAACAGCCATGCAGACACTTGTAGAGTCCAGCAGGGCTCCAGTGTGTCTCGGTTTGGGACACTGTCCCTAGTTTTCACAGCAGAAATATGAATGGCCCCCCAGCTGTGGTGGGTGGCCCTTAGAGCATACTAGGCAGGGATCCTCTACTCCTCAAGTCTTCTGCTGATTAGCCCCTTACCCCAGTGCTGTGCTAATAAGCCTAGCTACCCTTCCAGTGCATGGGGGGTGGTGGGTGTCCTTGTGTGAGGATGCCTCAAGTTGAGACTTGCACAGCTTCCTCCTGGACTAGGTCTGCTTCTCTGTAGTTTTTCCTTGCTATGGTTCTGCTCTTCCCTTCACCTTGGAATACACTATCAAGACACACGTGTGTGTGTGTGTGTGTGTGTGTGTGTGTGTGTGTGTATGTGTGTGTGTGTGTGTGTGTGTGTGTGCACACGCCAGTGCGGGTGTGCGTGGTCACAGCCTGGCAAACGTGCAGTTAGCAGATACTGTTGCTACAGATAGAGTCTGGCCTTTAGAATCCAGCACAAACAGAAGTGATGGCTCAAGATAAACCTGAGGTACCATAGCAACCTTAAACATGTCTCCAAGGGATTGGCTCTCTCAATATTTTGGGTCCATCATATGCCCCCTGGTGGTAGAAGGCGAGCATGACAGTGCCACTGTGGGAACATGGCAGATTCTCCTTGGTGTGCAGGTTAACTGTGTTAGTGTGACTGGCTGACTACTTTAGTCATGAGGATAATGTAATATTAGCCTGCAACCTAGTAGTGTGCTAGGGAAACCCATTATAAACTTACTTTCACAAAATAGTTACAACAGGCTGGGCGGCTGGCTCGTCGGTTAAGAGAACTTTGTGTTCTTGTAGATGACGTGAATTTGGTTCCATGCACCCACCTGGCAGTTCACAATCTGTAACTACAGTACAACCTGACTCTTGTTTTCAGCCCCCACATATATGTCTACACAGTACATATACATGTACTGAACATGGGTGCTGCACACACATGGCACACAGACATGTAGACAAAACATGCATATTCATAAAATATAATTTCTTTTTGGTTTTTCAAGACAGGGTTTCTCTGTGTAGTTCTGGCTGTCCTGGAACTTGCTCTGTAGACAAGCCTGGCCTCAAACCCAGAGATTTGCCTGCCTCTGCCTCCCAAGTGTTGGGATTAAAAGTATGCACCACTACTGCCCGGCTAAAATAAATTTAAAATCTTTAAAAAAGTGCTCTGACAACCCCATTGAATGACTATATATCGTCATTTATAGAGGAGAAAGCTGTTTCTCAGGCTGAGTACACCATTCAGGGGCACACAGCTTGGAGGAAGTAGGCCAAGACTTCACGACAGGCCAAAACCCGCATCTTGACCACTTGCCTATCACTTGACCCCTCCAGGTACCAGCAGTGGTGTTCCTCTGAAGTGAACTGCGTGTGGGTCCTTTGCAAAGAAAACTCTTCGGTTAATAAAGTGTACTTGGGCATAGCCTAATGGGATAACACTTTCCCAGCATGCACGAGGCAGGTCCTGGGTTCAATCTCTAGCAGTGGAATGCTCAGTAAAGAAGAGACTTGGGTACAGGGACAGTGACCCTAATGCCCAGGGCAGACTCTGCGGAGGCACAGGGGCTTCCATGGGGAGTGCCAGCCAGAGCGGGGAACAAAGCTAATCTCTTAGGTGCCCAGACTAGTCTTGAACTCACTCTGTAGCCTAGGCAGGTGTTGAATTTGTGATCCTCCTGCCTCAGCCTCCTGAGTAGCTGGGAGCACACACCTGAGCCCCAGACCTGGCCACTTCTTAGGTTATCACTGAGAAGTAGGCAGAACTAAATTCTCAAGGAGCCTGTGAGAAGGCAGTGCCTCCTGCTAGGAGATCCCAGCTCTGCCAGGCTTTTTGAACGGACCCCGGGGTCTGGTCTGTGGTGTGGTAAAGGACTTTGGGAACACTGCAGCTGCTGGACCTCGCTGTGGAGAATCTGATGACCGGTGACACTGGGCTTCAGACAAGGTCAGCCCGAGAATGTGCTTGCCATGTAGCACAGCCAGATAATTAACACATCAAAAACAAGGTAATAAAGATAACCCGGAGCTGAGCGTGGGGGGGGGGGGGGCGCGGCGACGACACACCCCTTAATCCCAGCATTCAGGAGGCAGAAGCAGGTGGTTCTGATTTGAGGACAGTCTGGTCTACAGAGCAAGTTCTAGGCCAGCCAGGGGTACACAGTGAGACCCTGTTTCAAAAACTTTAAAAAAAAAAAAAAAAAGAAGTTTTAGTGCTGGAGAGAATGGCTCAGCAGTTAAGGTCACTTCGCTATTCATCCAGAGGTTCTGAATTCCATTCCCCACATACATATGGCAGTTCACAACCACCTGTAACTCTAGTTTTAGGGGCTCTGGTACCCTCTTCTGCCCTCCGTTGCACCAGGCACATACATGGTGTGCCTACATACATACAGCCAACACTCATACACATAAGATAAAACTAAAAAGTAAATCTTTTTTTAAAAAATCCCTCAGGCTGGGGAGATGGCTCAGTAAGCAAGGCACTTGCCATGCAAGTGCGAAGACATGAGTTGAGCTGTCTAGTACTCATGTAAAAGTCAAGTGTGACCACATGTACCGGTAACCCTAGCACTGGGCAGACACAGTCCGGCGAGTCCCAAAATGGTGAGCTCCAGGTTCAGTGAGAGATCTTGTCTGAAAAGATGGAGAGAGATTGAGGAAGACACTCGATGTCAACCTCTGGCTTCCACACTCACACATATGTATATGCACACACACACACACAAACTTAAATATTTTAAAAATTCACCAACGATCTGCTTATTGTGTAGGTTATACATTGATGTTCAAAATACAGAAGGTGAATAATGCTACATGCTCTTCCTAGCAGATATCAGTATTGCCGACTTGTGTGTCGGCACGGTGTGTGCGTGTAGGGTGTTTGTGCATGTGTGAGTGTGCAAATGTTCCCTCTCACTGTCTACACGTCATTGCACAGTGATGATGGGGTTCAAGAAGGCATTTCCTCAAATGTGCACCTTGCCACTTCAAAACCTAAGCTGAAGGAGTTTGAGAAATGCAGTGTACAGGAGAACTCTACCCTTCTCCTGGAGGAGCCGAGGACAGAGAAAGGGATGGTGAGATGGGTCTGAACAGCCCTTGCAGTCTCTCTCTTGGTTGATACCCTTTTATCCCAGCCCCATTCTCTGGCTCTTTCCACTCTTCATTAGTCTAAAAGGCTTAACAAACCATGTCTTTGTGTCTTCATTTCCTTACTGAGGCTCTCATGTTAGGTAATACACTATATAAATCTATTTGTTCTTACTAATCTGCCTTCTGTTATCAGGACATCAGCACAGAACCTTGAAGATAAGAGGGGACCTTGTTTTTCCTCCCCTGTTGTAGATGTTCATCCCCCTCTTTCTTTTCACAGTTGAGTTTCACTGTGTAGATGCACTGATGGACACTTCAGCTGGTCTCCATTTTCTGTAAGCAATGGAGCAGTTAATCTCCTTTCACAAAAGCAGTTTGCATATGCTCACACACAAGTGGATTTTCAGATTTCAAAAGGTCCATGTACTTGAAATGTCCATAAATACTTCTGGGGTCACCTCCGAAGAGGTAAGGCTGTTCCTGCTACCTCCAAGGGCAGGTGTCTACTCTCCGTACACCAAAGGCTGTGATCTGTGCCAACCGCATAGATGAAAATGGCATCATAGAGGACTTCTTAGTTTATGCTTTTTCTTTTTGCAGTGCTGGGAATTGAACCCAGGGCTTCATATATGGTAGGCAGGCATTCTACTCTGAGCTATATCCCAGCCCCTGTATTTTTTTGTATAAAGGTCGTATTAAACATATTTTTGTGTGTTGAAGAGCCATCAGGCTTTCCTATCTGTGAGTGTTTAGCCATTTTTTTCTCTTATTGGTTTACTGTAGAGCGCTTTCTTTGTTAAGAAAATTGGATGTTTGCATGAGTTATGTGTAGAATGAAACAAATTGCACAGCATTAAAGTGGGATCTTTTTCCATCTTGTGAATAGTTAATTATATATATATAATAGTTAATATATATATATATTGGTTTTTCAAGACAGGGTTTCTCTGTGTAGCTTTGTGCCTTTCCTGGAACTCACTTGGTAGCCCAGGCTGGCCTAGAACTCACAGAGATCCGCCTGGCTCTGCCTCCCGAGTGCTGGGATTAAAGGCATGCGCCACCACCGCCCGGCATTATTTTTTTAATAGTATAATTGGTCCCACAAAGTAATTTTCTTATTTACTTTTAGGATTCAGATTAATGCACTGGTTCTAAATATGGGAAGCTTTATTGAATTTTAGTTTGTTTTCTGTTGCTATGATGAAAACTCTGACTCAAACCAACTTGGGGAGGAAAAGGGTTATTTCATTTTATGTCTTACAGGCGTCAAGCAGGGCAGGTGCCTGGAGGCATGAACGGAAGAGACACTGCTTACTGGCTCCTTCCTCGTGACTTGCTCAGCCTGCTTTCTTATACATCTCTGGACTAAACTTACACACCCTGCCTAGGTGGCATGCGCACAGTGGGCTGAGCCCTCCCACATCAATCATTAGTCAGAAAATGCCCCAGAGTTGCCTACAGGCCAGCCTTGTGGAGGCATTTTCTCATGAGGTTCTTTTCCTCACATCACCCCAGCTTGTGTCACATTGAACAATAAAGAGAAGGAGGGAGGGAGGGAGGTGGGAGGACAGACAAATGACGAACTAGCCAGAACAGTGCGTTTAACTTTTAAGCTAAATATGAAACATCTGCAGTTTTATTTCACCTTGCTCTGTTCTCATTGTCTGAAACTTGTTTTGATGGTTCTCATTCTTCCAGCATCTTAGACCCAACCCAAGTTCCACAAGCCTCAGTAAAAGATGCCTGACTCTTGAAACCACAGTGAAATTCTTATTGCCTTGAAATAACCTATTTCCTGGGCACAGTTGAAGGTGTCCCATGCTGTAATGAAAGCTATCTAGATGGTTATATGAAGACAGAAGCAGAGATTGGAGTATTCTAGCCATGTGCCATGGAAATCCTGGGGTCGCTGGGAGCTGGATGAGACATGAATGAGCCATGGAAATCCTGGGGTCGCCGGGAGCTGGATGAGACACCCCAGAGGCTCTGGAGGGAGCATCGTTCTGACACCACCTTGAGTTTAGAACTCAGCTTCCAGGACAGAGGGAGAATGAGAATCCACTGTAAACCACCCTGTTTGTGGTACATTGTTATTGGCAGCTGTCAGAACATCAGCAGCACACCACCTACTGCCTTTTGCACTGGCAAAAACCACAAGTGTTTACATGCCAAATTACTGTTGCTATAGAGATCTGAAAATATTGTTTTAACATCATCATAACTTTGAAATTATAACAGTTACTAATTGTTTAATAAGGTGTTAAATAACAAATTTGTTTATTGCGTATTTCAGTACTAGTGTCTCTGCATTTCAATACAATGATCCTGTTTACTTTATTTTTGTTTTTTGCATTTACAAACATTATTCCAGGAAAAGGTCCCATTGGCTCTACCAGAACTCTTTCCACACACAATACAGCTTTCACTTCAAAATGAGTAAGAAATGGTTTATTCTGGAGCCAATACGAGTGACTAAGGTTGTAAAGATGGATTCAGGTTGCCTCAAACATGACAACCGTTTCATGTTTTTCAAGTACAGAAAAACCCATTTAAAGCACTTTTCAAATCCATGGGTGGAGACATTGGGTAAGTGGGTTACAGCAAAATGGGGACATCTCTGCTGTGGGTCTCATGTCATGCTAAAGGGAGTGTGGCATGCTCTTTCAGGACATTTTTAACCTTTGGGTTGGTGTAGCCTGGTGGTCTGTTCATACATCCCAAAGATTTCACTTAATAGTCTAAAGGATGTCAGGTCAGACAGGTCTGCAAATGGATAGCAATTAAGGAGACTAAAGACAGTCCAAGATAACTTTGCAATGTTCCAGCTCTCCACAATCTGAAGTTCTGATCAGTCGTCAGCCTGCAGAATCTTTAACATGGGTGTGGCCTTTTGGGAGGGGACCCTCACAAAACCCAAGGGGGCCCATCAACTTCAGTCTTGCATGCATTACCACAGTAGATCAGAAGAGGGCACTAGAGGACCCATGCAAAGTGTGGAAGTTCATACTGCTTTTTTACCGTACTTCTCTCCACTACAGATCCAGAAATATCCTCTGAATTCAGGTTACTTTAGAATATTGATATAGGTACTGTGATCCAAATGTGGAATCACCTTCACCTGATATCCTTTTTTATATGTTGAACTATTTCCTACCATTTTTTTGAATGTGCACATGAGCATCTGGTACTGGAGTTGTTTTAAACCATGTCCTACAGCTGGAGCTACTTGTAATGGTCTTTTGTCTTTGTTTGTTTGTTTGTTTGTTTTTTGAGACAGGATTTCTTTGTGTAGTTTCGGTCCCTTTCCTGGATCTCGCTGTGTAGCCCATGCTGGCCTTGAACTCACAGAGATCCATCTGACTCTGCCTCCCGAGTGCTGGGATTAAAGGCATGCGCCACCACCGCCCTGGTGCTACTTGTGATTTTTAAGTTCTATAGGACAGGAGGAAGTATGCAGATATACAAAGAACAGGGCTGGGTGATGATTCCATGGGTAAAATGCTGGCTACCCACGCATGAGGACCTGAGTTTGCGTCTCCAGCTCCCGTGTAAAAGCCAAGTGCAGAGAGTGGCAGGGCACCTGTGACCCCAGCACTGAGGAGGGACAGGCTGGTCCCAGGGGCTCACTGGCCAGTCAATGTAGCTGAAATAGCTCCAGGTTCAGTGAAAGACCCTGTCTCAAAAAACATGGTAGAGAGTGACAGAAGACACTCAGTGTACACTTCACATGTGCATCATAAGCAAGTGCACCTGAACACACACACATATGCGTGCGCGCACACACACACACACACATACACACAAATAATAATAAAATTTTAAATGAGTAGCCTACACTTGGGGTATAGTAATGTGCTTTATATAGGCTTATGGGGTTTGGCGTTCAGCTCTGGCTCCACCCCTACTGAAAAGGGCCTGAGTACATTATAGGTGTGGTGATGTCTGTGGCAGTTTAGCTGTCTTGCAGGAGTAGGGGGTCCTGGGTCCATCCTTAGAGCAGCAGGAGTATTATGTGCTGTACCCTATCCCTGAATCCAGTCACTCTGACACTGGTTGCCCAGAGTTTGAGTGGGGCCAGGCCGGAACTGATAATGGGCAAAGGGACCATCTGTTGAGAGCAATGGAGATGTATGTAGACCAGATCATGGTGATGGTTGCATGCTTCTTATTATAGCAGAAACAAAAATCACCAGATTTAAAAATGGATTATATTTTATTTAGTTTGTATATGCGTGTGTATGAGTGCATGACATGGCACACATGTAGAGGGCAGAGAAATTGGTTCTCTCTTTCTACTGTGTGGATCCCAGGGATAGAACTCAGGTCCGTAGACCTGGCAGTAGGTGCCCTTACCCTCTAAGCCATCTCACCAGCCCAGCTGTTTAAATGGTGTTTTATTTACATTTTACTTAAACAGAACTGTTTATGTGTGTCCCCATGTGCATATGTATGGAGACCAAAGGAGGACACTGGGTGTTCACCTCTGCTGTCCTCCATCTACTCCCTTTAGTCCCTCGCTAAGCCTGGACCTCACTCCTATAATTTTTTTTTCAGCTAGGCAGCAAACAGTTGTGATGAGAACTGCAGGTTGACTGTGGTGACCGTTGGGATACCTCAGATGAGCTTTGTCTTGTAAGTGGGGAATTAAGAAAAACAACTCAAGGATGTGCTGTAGGCCCTTCGCAGTGGTCTGCCCGACCTCGCTGTCTTTGCTAACTACATGTTTTGACATATCTGCCTAGCTTACAGCTGCAGTAAGGGGACCTTAGGGTCTTTATGGCAGGGTTCAGCTTTCTTGCTTCAGTATGGACCATGAAAAGGCCTGGGACTGCACTTGGGCCCCAAATACCCAGTGCAGTCGCCAGTCGGCTGGAATAAAGACTTTTAGTGGCTCATAAACTGTATCCAAGCGGTCTTCTCTGAGAGAGGCCCCACAACATTGTGGAGGCCCCAGGGAGATTCCCAGAATGGACCCTGACACTTAGGGGCCAAGGGACCCCCCAGGATCAGGAAAGAGCGCACTGGCTGGAGAGGATTTCTGGAAGTGTGCACCCTGGGATGTTCTGGGGCCCGGGGAAAAACCTTTCTGACCAGTCTCTGCCAAGTGCCGCCGAGGCCGCTGACTATGCCACCCAGAAAGGAAAGAAGCTGCCGTGTGGTATCAGGAGAGAAAACAGGGAAAACTGGCCAGGAGAACAGGAAGGAAAGTGTTTGGAAAATAGACCAGTCTGCCTGTTGTAAGCAGAAGGGTCACTGGAAGAAGGAATGTCCTAGCAGAAAAGAGAAAGAAAACAAAAGGTGCCCCATCCTCCAGCTAACTGAAGTTGATCAGGCCAGGACTCCATCCAGCTCCGCCCCTGAGAGCCCGGGATGGCAGCAAGAAGGGGCAAATCTGTTAACTCCTGATAGATACTGGGGCAGCCCACTCTGTTTGACAGACCCTCTTGGGCCCCTCACTTCCAAGACAATAGCAGTTGAAGGAGAGACAGGCCAAACTGCCCATTTTCTGGGGATAACCTCCCAGACTGTGGGTTTAGGATTGGGTAATGTAAATCCTCTTATCTGGTTCTGCCAGACTGCCCATACACGTTAATTGGGAGGGACTTATTATGAAAACTCAGAGCCACTGTCTCTTTTGAAGAGAACTCGGCTAGTCTAACTCTGGCCAAGCCCATGCCAACATTCTGGTCACATGTTCTCTATCTGAGGAGTACCTCTTACATGACTGAGCCACGGGAAGGAGGAGCTACCCTCAGGCTACCTATAGAAACTTAAAGTACCCTGATGTTTGGGCAGAAGGAACCCATGAGGCTTAGCAGCACACCAGCCACCCATCATAATTCAGTTACTAAAGTTTGCTACACCAGTAGGAGTTAAACAATACTCCATGGGCTAGAAGTCTAAGCAAGGAATTTATTGCCAAACATCTAGACCAATTGAGGGAGGCAGGAATTCTCATTCCCTGCCACTCCCCATGGAACACTCCCTTGCCCCCTGTACTGAAACCCGCAGGAGATAAGGGAGGTCAACAAAAGGGTGAAAACTATCCACCCCAAAGTACTGAGCCCTTACCTACTGAGCCTATTGCCCCTAGAAAGGAAGAGCTGTGCTGTTCTAGATCTAAAGGATGCTTTCTTCTGCCTCCTGTTGGACCCAGCCAGCCAACCCATATTTGCTTTTGAATGGACCAACTCAGAGGCTAGATATGCCTGTCAACTAAAATGGACTTGGTTGTCACAGTGTTCAAAAAATCACCAGCATTGTTTGATGAAACCCTGAGCACAGATCTCTTGGAATTTAGACAGAAGTATCCATAAAGTACCCTGCTTTGATATGTAGATAACCTCCTCCCACTCACTGGTCCCAACCAGGAGACTTAGTTTGGATAGTGAGAATCCCTGTCCGGACCCTGGAACCTGTTTGGAAGGGACCCTACCCAGTCATCCTCAACACCCCAAATGTTGTCAAAGCAGGCTGCCATCATTCCTCGGATTCATCACACCCAACTAAAGGAGACCACAGAAGATGACAGTGACTGATGCACTGCCACCCAGAACCTCTGATCCCCTAAAGATAAGGTTGACCCAGGTCCTTAAATTTGGGTATCATATTTCTTTTCTTCCTCCCTAGGAGATGGGCCTATAACCCCCATAGATAGGAAATCTGGACTTGGGAACCGAGAAAGACAGAAAATGGAAAGATGCTCTTCAACCTTTGGACCTTGTGCCCTCATGACCCTGCCTCCTAGGGAGCTAGGACAAAAATGGGGGTCTAAGAGGATGGGTTATGTATGGCTCTTTTGCCCCAAAGAGGGAGCTTCAGATCTTTCAGTTCTATGCTGCTTGCCCTCCAAATGGTCCATCCTTCTGTCAAGGAAATGGTAATTATCATTAGGGTTATGAAACAGAATCTTCCTGGACACATAAAGACCCTTATATCCAGATAGAAAGGGAGAAACTCCCTTCAGTCTGTAATACTGGAGGTTGTAACCCTCATGACCATTGAGGTCAAGGCTTGGACCAGGAGAAGCACCCACCATTGAGTCACAGGGAAAATCTGGCTTTACACCGTTGGAAGAAACCCAGGGGATTCATTTGCTTTCCAGAGAAAATACCCATCCAAGAGGGCAGCTTTCATTGGACCCATTCTGGTGTATTCTTCCCAATCCCCAAAGGGGACCAAAGCTCTAGAGACCCTGTCCCACTTTTCACACCTGACCACTGGAGAGCCTAGACTCACACCCCGTTTGGTGGTTTGAGTAAGAGTGGCCCTTACAGGCTCATAACTGAATGCTCAGTCACCAGGGAGTGGAACTCTTGGAAGGATTAGGAGGTGTGGCCTTGTTGGAGGAAGTGTGTCACTGGGAGTGGAGTTTGAGGTTTCAAAAGCCCAAGCCAGGCCCAGTGTCTGTCTCTGTCTCTCTCTGCCTATGTTTCTGTCTGTCTGTCTGTCTCTGTCTGTCTCTGTCTCCCTCTCTCTCTCTCTCTCTCTCTCTCTCTCTCTCTCTCTCTCTCTCTCTCTGCCTATGGATCAGGATGTAGCTCTCAGCTCCTGAGCCAGCCCCTACCTGCCTACATGCCGCCATTCCTACCATGATGAAAATGAACTAAACCTCTAAAACTGTAAGCAAGCCCCCAGTTAAATGCTTTTTTTCATAAGAGTTGCTTTGGCCATGTATCGCTTCACAGTATTAGGACAGTGACTAAGACACCCCCATTCCAGCTGAAGCTCCTCCTTTCATTCTAGATATGTTATGACAGGTCCATTGCCTTTTAAACTCTTTGAACCCAGAATTTGGGCAGGACTGCTGGTTATGTGTGGATCTACATGCCACCTTACTATACAGGAATTGAATCCAACCAAACCTGTCTGGTTGGGGACTCCACCAGCTGTGAGTGTAAATAGCTTAAAATTACTTTAGGAGACCTACAGAGAAACAGTATCTATACCATGTCACATTATAATCTTCCTTCCTCACCTTATAATAAGCTTTGCTCTAACATCCAACAAATAAATGCTAGCCTAGAAGAGTGTGTATTCTTTGACACCTCTGAATCTACCTGACTTGCTTGTACTAATGTTTTGACTAAATGTGCCTCTTTCCCACTCACTGGGAAACCACACCCCCATTCTATGTGTACTGGTCTATGTTATCCCCCAGGTATGTGTTTATAATGGAGGAGAGGGGAGAGCTCATATTGGCTTTGACTCAATGTTAAAGAGGATTAAATGAGCTCAATTTCTGGTCCTGCTCCTAGTAGGGGCAAGAATAGTGCGGTTACCATAGGCATTTCAGCCCTGTTGGGAACTAAAACTTTAGGGAACTCAGTTCTCAGACAGACTTAGACCTGGCCATTTGGAGAATTGTATTTCCATGCTGAAGAGCCAAGTTGACTCCCTCATAGAGGTAGGTCCTACAAAATGGAAAGGGACTAGACCTTTTTATGAAACATGGAGGTCTTTCCATGGCTTTTGGAGAAACTTAATTCTGTGCTAATCATCCTGGAAACATCAGGGAAAGCCAAGCCTAGCAGTGGTCAGAAATAATCTAAAGGAGAGGGAAAAGAAAAGACATCGAGTCCAATAATTGGCATCGGGTGGACCACCCTGGTCTCTGCCTTCACTAGCCTCTTAATCCTCCTCCTCCTGGCCCTGACAGTTGGCCCTGTACCCTTAATGGTATGGCTAGCTATGTTTGAAAAAGAATCAGTTCTGTAAAACTGCCAGTCCTAAGGACAATGCAGTCCTCTTCTCCAGCAAGAGTCCACTACTTGACTCCTGCCCATAGAACCAGTGAGAAATGTGAGAAATTGTCTGTGCTGACTCCGTATTGGTACCTGAGATGAGCTTTATCTGTAGGGGGGGAGTTAAGAACAACTCAAGTGTATGATGCAAGCTCTTTGCAGTGGTCAGCGTGACTTCACTGTCTTTCCTCACTGCAGGGGTCAGCCTGACCTCACTGTCTTTCCTCACTGCAGGGGTCAGCCTGACCTCACTGTCTTTCCTCACTGCAGGGGTCAGCGTGACCTCACTGTCTTTCCTCACTGCAGGGGTCAGTGTGACCTCACTGTCTTTCCTCACTGCAGTGGTCAGCCTGACCTCACTGTCTTTCCTCACTGCAGTGGTCAGTGTGACCTCACTGTCTTCCCTCACTGCAGGGGTCAGCCTGACCTCACTGTCTTTCCTCACTGCAGGGGTCAGCCTGACCTCACTGTCTTTCCTCACTGCAGTGGTCAGCCTGACCTCACTGTCTTTCCTCACTGCAGTGGTCAGTGTGACCTCACTGTCTTTCCTCACTGCAGTGGTCAGTGTGACCTCACTGTCTTTCCTCACTGCAGGGGTCAGCCTGACCTCACTGTCTTTCCTCACTGCAGTGGTCAGTGTGACCTCACTGTCTTCCCTCACTGCAGGGGTCAGCCTGACCTCACTGTCTTTCCTCACTGCAGGGGTCAGCGTGACCTCACTGTCTTTCCTCACTGCAGTTGTCAGCCTGACCTCACTGTCTTTCCTCACTGCAGTGGTCAGTGTGACCTCACTGTCTTTCCTCACTGCAGTGGTCAGCCTGACTTCACTGTCTTTCCTCACTGCAGGGGTCAGTGTGACCTCACTGTCTTTCCTCACTGCAGGGGTCAGTGTGACCTCACTGTCTTTCCTCACTGCAGGGGTCAGCCTGACCTCACTGTCTTCCCTCACCGCACATTTTGGGTTTTGTAACTCTCTGCTTAGCTTGCATGTGTGGGAAGGGGACCTTGGGGACTTCTCAACCAGGATGTGGTTTTCTTGTTTAAGTATGGACCCCAAGAAAGGCTTGAAACTGCTCTTGAGTCCCAAATACCCAGGTGTAGTCACCAACCAGCCGGAATAAAGACTTTCAGTTGACTCATAACTGTTTTCATGGTCTTCTCTGTGGGAACCCCACAACACAGGTGTGCTCAAGCAATCTTCTCATCTCCACTCTATCCTGAAACACCGGAGTTACAGGCACACACAACCATGCTACTTTCTGTTCAAGTCTGGGTGGAGGGTGGAGGCTGAATTCAGGTCTTTCTGTTGTACAGCAAGCATTCCTGGGCACTGGGCTATCTCTTCCACCCTAAAATTTATGTTTTTAAATGGAACAGAGATAAGTTTCCTTTTTATTGTTTGAGACAGGGTCTCATGTAGCCCAGGGTGACTCCAAATTTGCCATGTAACTTAGGATGACCTTGAACTCCCAATTCACCTGTTCCCAAGTTCTGGGATTACAGACTTGTACCAGCACACCCTGCTGACAACAGAGAGACTGTAGTCTCAGGATTGCAGGGTAGCAGCCATCTTGTCTATGTGTATCACAGTGTCCTGATGCCCCTACATCAGCCTGATGTAGTGTTGGAGTGAATCCAGCTTTGTTTCTGGAAACATACCAGACACCAATAGCTATGAACTGGACAGGTCATCTGCTCAGTGTGGACTGTATTTTCTTCACGTAGACAGCTCGGGGTGTTTTCCAAAGGTCACAGCAGGACTCAGCCCCTCTAAATCTGATGTATTTGTTACCCAATGCAAGATTGTTCTTATTAGCACTCTGGGGCATAACTTTACTGATGCAGAGTCATCCAAACAAAAATGGATTGGAAAGGCATCCCAATCCCAGGGCACTTTGTAAAATGAATGTGACTTTCAAATGAATAATACAGCAGTGCTAACCGAGGGGAATACAGCCAGGAAAGGGGCATCGGGGAAGAAAACAACAGTGCTAGCTCTCTGGGTGTGAGCCTCTTCATGTCCATATGCTTAATGGAAAACCTGGCTTCAGGAAGTCTCTGCCTTTGCTTGAGGAATGACAGGACAGCTCTGACAATGGCTACTCCAGCTCTGTCCAATCTTGATGCAAAAGCAATAGAAACATCAGTGTTCTTGATGTGCCCAAGCAGGTGATAGACTGGACCTGTGATAGGCCTGACCATGTTTTGTTTGAAGGAATAAGGACCTTGGGACTGTGGATTAGAAAAAGAGTTGAACACTTAAAGTGCTGCTTAATGGGTCATCCCAGTAGGAGCATGGAAGACAGTGGTGCTGAGAGCAATTTCAGCTGTGGGGGCTGGATCAAGGGGGTTCAGAGGAGGAGAACGTTAGTGTGTTGGCTTTGCAAGTGTTAAAACTCTGGAGGGAAAGGTATCCTGACAGTCAGAAGTCAGGCTATACCTACAGCTGTGAAGGAAAAGCTATTCTGACTTTTGGGACATCGGGCTATACCTGTAGCTGTGAAGTGAAGGTATCCGGGATACCTACTGAAAAGTGTAAATCCCCCAGTAGTGAGTAATGCTGCTGCCGATGTAATAAGTCAGATCAGCCAAATTAGTAAATCCAGGTTTAATCTGAGCAGAGCATTCCTGGGTGGTCCCAGGGGATGAGAAGAAGCCCTGAGGGAAAACCACATGGGGAAGTCTTGGACCAGATACCCTCTGGGGGTGATCTTGAGCATCTGGGGCAGGAGACATGTTTGGTAGGCTTTCTGAGATGAGGTAGGGTTTGGGGTGAGAGAAATGGGGCATGGAGATTGAGATAGAGCTTCTACCAGAACATTCCAGAATTATTGGGTATATGGGTGCCAGAGGCTGAGGAGGAACTTCCACCAGAACATTCTAGACTCCTTGGGTATATGAGTGTCGGGGCCTGAGGTGGAGCTTCCACAAGAACATTCCAGATTCTTTGGGTGTATGGATGCTAGTTCATGTTTTGCTGCTTTCTGCGGACATGGGGTGATGTGGGGAGGGAAGCCGGGGTGTCAGTGGGCTCACACTCAGCAGGAGGTGTGGGTGGAGAAGCATCTGGTTAACTGCCATCCTGGAGACCTCAGGCACCTGTTTCTTGAGGAGATGGAGAGGGCAAGCTGCTAGGACTAAAAACAGATTATTAACACTGGCCATATGTACAGGGCTAGCCACGGGAAGAGTGATGTGGCTGCCGGAAAGAATGAAGCAGAGATGTGCCCTGGTTGTACAGAAGAGGCGAGGATGAATGAGCCAGACACAAGAGCAGATACGCCCCTGAGTCTGGAGAGGTGGCACCAGCACTGATGTCCCAGGAGCTTGGGGAAATGGTACTCCAGATGGAAGAATGATGTGTTCAAGGAGGACAGGAAGTTTCCCTGGAGGTTGGGAGTGCACCCAACCTGTAAAGGTGTCAATAAGAGTTAAGAGATAATGGAACTTTTCATGAGTGAGGACTGTCGGTACTCACCTGGTTGGTATTCTCAGAGCTGGTGCAGGGGCTGGCATATCTGGAGGTTCCCCCGTGTGTTGACCTTGGCACAAGGAGAGGAGTGGACATGTGCAGGAACCTGCAGGTGTCTGTAAAACAACTGGAACAGATTTACATCTTGGTGTTATAGTAAAAGGTTATGGCTTTGGGTTAAAAATCCACAGAAATTTAAGCACTCTTGAAAACTGTTTGTAGTCAGTGCTTTATCAGTTTATCAAAACTGCATTTATCAGTCTTAAAACTCTGAACCTCTGAAGTTATATCTGAAACCGTTTTATCCTGTACCACAAAGTCTATGAATGAGGCACACCTACCTCTCTGTACTTTTAACAGTGACTTAACTAATGAGTTACCAAGGCGCTTGTAGCCTTGGGGTTGGGGTGCGGGAGGGCTGTTAAACTGGCAAAGCTATTAGTACCCTAGTCACTAACACCATCAGATCTGAAAAGGATAAATAAGCAGAAGGAGACAGATTCCCAGCTACCCAGGGTAACTGTCCCAGGTTCTCCTTGGTTGTCTAGGGACAGAAGTCCAGAGGTAGTACCTGTCTTCAGCTGCCAAGCTCAGAAGATCTGACAGACTTTCCTGTGGGGTAGGAATCTGGGGAGACTGACCAACCCTGATGTGGCAACATGAGGCAATTGATCCCCCAGTATCCTATTGTCTAGGCTGGACAGGGTCCTGGCACTGGCTTAAAGTGCAAAGCAGTTTTTTGCTGAATGTCTGGCTTTGCCACATTTAAAGCAAGCTTCCAGGTGGAAATTCTTCCATGTTCCTTGGAGGAGGAACAGGATACTGCTAGGAGCTGGCATGTCTCTATGAGAAACTTTTTATTAAAATGCCATATTCTCAGATCCCTGAAGATTTTGAAGATCAGGGTATAATTATCTGTTAGTTTGTTGTGCCCAGATCGTGACCCCCAGAGAGACCACCAAAGACGAGCATGCCGGAATGCAAAAGCAAGGTTTAATTCTGGATATCCAAAAGCAATACAAGTCTAGGCAGGGACTTCGTCCAATACATCCAACACAGTGGAGGCTGGAGGAAGTGCCCACCTGTCTGCAAGCTCAGTTTTTAAAGGGAAAAATCACAAGGTTACATCATTTAGGGGTGCTAGTACGGGTACAATTCTGATTGGCTCGCTTCTAGGGGCTTTCTAGAAATTACTTCTAAGGGAGTGGTTGCCCACCACCATTTCTCATTGGCTACCCTCAGGTGGGGACATTTCTGTGGTCAGTTACCTTGGAAACCAGGGAGAGGACATTCCATAGTCAGGCAGGCATTACCTCGTGACTACCTTGTGACTCTGTACTTTTACACTTCCTGGTTTCTGGAATCTGAACTGACTGGTTTCAGTAACTAATGGCCTATTCCCAAAAGGAGAAATCTTAGGCCTTAATTTTAGGGTGAAAGCATTTTGGTCTTATTTCTAAGATGGCTCATTTTGGTCTCACAAGTTATATCTGAATTAGACAAGTATTATTTAACTAATGAGCTAAATCTGGACTTACAATTTTCCAATTAGTTACAGCTTACCAATGTTGGTAAAAGCAAGAAGATTCAGTCTCTAATTTTCAGTTGTGGTCCTAAGATATAATCATAAGGCAAAACCAAGTTTTTTGTTTTTTGTTTTTGTTTTTTTTGGGGGGGGGGTTTCGAGACAGGGTTTCTCTGTGTAGCTTTGTGCCTTTCCTGGGACTCACTTGGTAGCCCAGGCTGGCCTCGAACTCACAGAAATCCACCTGCCTCTGCCTCCCGAGTGCTGGGATTAAAGGCGTGCACCACCACCGCCCGGCTCAAAACCAAGTTTTAATACTGCAAACAAATTTAGTGTTTTTTAAAGTTAATATTGAGGGTTTATTCTTATGCTATAAAATCTGGCTGTTCAGCAAAATACATCCCTGTACATGAATGCGTGGAGGTGTAGCTTTAATACCTCAGTAAACCAGCATTGTTCTAAATTCTGTCTTTTATAAACCTTGTTTTTAGGACAAGACAGGAATTATCACACAGAAATCTATCCTAATCCAAAAGCAACTTGGAGACATAATCTCAAATATTATTAATGGACCAGCCTTAATAATATTCTTCCCAGGGTCCCAGAAGAGACACTACCAATGATGGGGGAACAAATCTAGATACACCAAGCTTTGTCCGTTCACTTCATTCCTCTGTGACAAAATTCTATCTATACAGCTTCAGCTCCATCCTCACACTCAGCTCCTCTCTGTGCCTATTTTTTCTGTCCTCATAATTTTAGTAAGCTCCTATGCTTTTGACCTCATCTTTGTCCTCTGTTCCTTCATCCTCCATCTCTCCTTCCTAGCTTCTTACTCCTGGCTCTCAGAAAACTCTACAGGAGATCTGCCTTACCCTCTACAGAATCTCTGTCTTCCTCTCTTCCCTCTGGCCATGCAGTTCTGTCTCTCAGGAATCCTGTTCCACCTCTCACACCACCCGGATATGTAAAAACCTCCTTTGTTCTCAGTCAATTGCTCTAGAATGCCACTAGGCCTGAAGGCAAGGTATGGTCTCCACTATTCTCTTCCCTGCTAGTCCTTCAGTGCTTTGTTTGGGGCTGGCCATAGCTAAAGGGGAAATTTGCAAAAGGCAGATACCCAATTCAAATGCTACAAAGGGAGCAGGGAGCTCAGAGGCAGAAGGCCCTGCCTACAGACCTTATCCAGGTACTGGCCCGAACATACAAGTTCTGTGGGAATTATGAGCACAAGAAATTTGTAATGAGGAGCAGCTGAATATTAAAACTGAATATTCTGTGATAATGGCTTCCCACTTGAAGGACCCTTGGTCAGTCAAGGTATAGCTTATTATATACAACTGGACTCCCTGTATCATATTCTTGTGGCTCGCCACAACCTAATGTCTCCTGTTGGGGCCAGTCCATGTGGTCAATCTCACTAAAGATGGCAGTGAAATCATATGACTCTCTCTTTAACCTTAGCTAAGATAGCGACTGCCCCTGCATTGTAAGGTGATGGAAGACCATGTGGTCACCCTCACTAAAGATGGTGGTGAAGTCATATGACCTTTGTCTCTGATCTTATCCAAATGGCGCCTGTCCATGTGGCTGGCTGTACTTAGAGTAGTGGAAGACCATGTGATGTTCTTCAGGGCAGTTTCTATCTGAGTCACAAGCATTACAGATTTTAAACCATACCCAATTTTGTGGTGGTATTTTACTTGTACTGAAATGTGATTTTAATTGTATGTTAATAAATAAAGTTGCCTGGGGGTCAGAGCTATTAGAGCCATAGCAAGTGCGTGGCGGCGGTGGCGCATGCCTTTAATCTCAATACCATAGAGGACCTGGAGGGCTGTACATACAGGCAGTGACGAGGCAGTCACGTGTTTGGGTTTACAACCAATGAGAAGGCAGAACAGCTAGACTATATAAAGACATACACACAGGAAGTAGCCCTTTTCAGAGAGCTCTCTTGGCTGAAGAGGATCGCTGAAGCAGGAAGGGTGAGGGTCTTAGCTCTGACCTCTTGGCTTTCTTCTCTGAATCGGCTCTGTGTTTCTTATTTAATAAGACGGTTGGTTACATCTACACAATTTCTTAGCTGTTTTTCTTTATAATAAGGTAGAACAGCATAAAATAACTTTTTCTGTCATTACAAAATCTGAGCCCAAGCAACTAGTGAGCATAACTGTGCTGTTAGCAAGACACACACACAGGACACATAAATTCAGACATTCAAAACCAGTCAAAAAACAAGCACACTGTGGCTACATTGTCCACACATTTTTATCCATACACATGAAATAGATGGGACTTTTTAACAGAGATACAAACAGAACTTCTCAAGGGGGTAGACTGCAGGAGGCTGTGGGGGTATACAGCAGGTGACAATGAGTATTTAACACCTCAGGTGAATAACTCTGTTGGGGAGCCCTACTAGGCAAAGTCCGTGGGGTCACTGTCTATGGAAACTGGTTGTTTTTTCTGTCTGTGACTTTCTCAGGTGCCACCACTCACCTCCCTAAAAGGAACAGCTGTGGGAGTCTTGCCACAGCCCACTGGTGTGTGTTTTACATCTTTGGGCACACATACGGCTGGGGATGGTCAGGAAGATGATTTCTGTTTAAGCTGTGTAATTCTAATAATAATAATTCTGATACAGGAAAGTAACAATATTCTCAGTCACAAAGACAGCTAATTTTGGACTTCAGAACAAATTCAGAATAGACTGGCTGATCCTATAGAGAATACACAAAGATAAGTTCCAGGTGTTTGTTGCTGAATCAAGGTCAGAACTGAAGCAACCTTGGTAGACATAACCCCCTGCAGTAATTGACTTTTTGCACATAGTCCCAGCCTCAGTTTATGTTGCAGACTCAAAGTTCAGGCAATTGTTTACTTTCTGTCTGGGAACCCTCACCAGCTTAGAGCTACATGCTTAGCCAAGCATTACTCACTGGTGGGTCAGCATGACCTTCCTAGCCTGAGAAAAACTGTGTGACTTATCATGTGTTATGAGAATGGGTTGGACCCTGAAAATGTAACATATAATTGTCCAGAGTTTGTCTGAGAAGCAAGTAGGAAGAATGAGAGAGTGTGTGAATGTGTGTGTGTATTGTGAGAATTCGCTCCATTCAGCCAATGGCTTTGGGGTACAAGCCCCAGGGCATGGTTTTGTCTGCATATGTGACCCCTTAAGAGGTTAGAGAGAGGAGTGGAGCACTCTCTTGGGTGGTGCAGCTTGTGGTTGGTCCTCAGCTCCCCTGGGCAGGACAGCAGGACTCGGCTACTGGATCAGCAGCTGCGTCTTCCTTATTCTGTATCAGTGAGTGTATTATCCCCATTTTATATTTTAATAAATTCTTGAGATCCTTTAACAGACTCTCGTGGCTTTATATAACATGTGTGGGTGTGCAGAGGGAGCTGAGAAGAAAGGATGAGTAGCTAGACAGGAGACAGAGAAAGAGAGGTTTTCAGAAAGAGATTCTGAGATGTATGTCCGTGTAAAGAGCTGGGCAGAGGTTTGTAGTGATATTTTATTTGTGCACCCCAATAAAGCTTACCTGAAGATCAAAGGAAAAACACAGCCACTATATTAAACGTAGAAGTCAGGCAGTGGTAGCACACACCTTTAATACTAGCATTCAGGAGGCAGAGATCCATCCGGATCTCTGTGAGTTCAAGGCCACACTGGGAACAGAGCCATGCGGGGGTAGCACACGCCTTTAATCCCAGCACTAGTTAACCATAGAGGTCTGGAGGTCTGTACAGACAGACAGGAAGTGATAGAGCTGGGCAGGAAAGAGGAAAGTGATGTAGCTGGGCAGAGAGAGGAAGTGAAATGGCAGGGCACAGAAAGGATATAGGCGTGAGTATACAGAAAGTAGCCCTCTCTTGGGCTGAGGATTTCTAGCGGTAAGAACCTGGCTGGCTTCTTTCTGCTTCTCTGATCTCTCAGTTTTTACCCCAATATCTGGCTCCGGGTTTTTTTTTTTTTATTAATAAGACCTTTTAAGATTCATCTTACAGAGGTGAAAGTGTGTGTGTGTGTGTGTGTGTGTGTGTGTGTGTGTGTGTGTGTGTGCTGTGAGAGCAGAAGATGTGTGCAGAGGGAGCTGGGTAGAAGATGAGTAGCTTTGTAGAAGAGAGAGCTTATGCAGCTATAAAGAAAAGAGATGTAACTGTATATAGAAATACATTTGTGTGCAGGAAGAGATGTGGCTGTGAGTGAGAACACTGTGTAAGTGAGATGTATAGCGGTGGCTGTGTGGAGACGTGTAACTGTGTGGGGACAGGAAGATGAGGCGGTATAGAAAAGAGACGTAGCTGTGCAAAAGAAGTAAGAGAGTAAGAGAAATTTTCAGAGAGGATTTTTTAAGATGAAGTAAAAGAGAAAGTTACCACCAGAAAGCGTGTGTGTTTCTTTATTTACCTGTCAGATAGATAGAAACTTATTTCTAAATACCCTCAGATAAAAAAGTTTCCTAAAGACACATGTGTCCTTTCAGCAGGCCTGATCACATCTATCCTTCTCTCCTCATCTTAATAAAACTCTTGTTAGTGGGAAAAAAAAGTTTCCTAAAGCCCTAGCTACTCTGAGGTCTTCTATTTCACAACCCTGGAGCAGTTCGGGAGCTGGCCTCCCCCAGACTACTTTATTCTGGCACCCGGACAGGGATTTGAACCTAGCTGAGTAAAATCATTGATGGCATTTCTCCCCCAATGGCCTGTTAGCATCTTCCAGCACTCCAAAAGTTAGCCAACAGAGAAGCTTCCGGCTCAGTTTCAGCTTGATTTGTCTATGTCCTGTAAATATGGTGTGTGGCATCTCCAGCAGTCCGTCTTACCATTTGGTTCTGGTGCACAAGCCAAAGGCAACGCCAACCTGTATTGACTGGGGGCCTCTGAGACAGCTCATAGGGAGGTTAATCACACCTAGCACTAGGATTTCCATCCAAAAACCTGTTTTCTGGGAATAGCATTATCCACCCCATGCAAGATACTACCATTAAACCTTTCTAAAGTTAAATATTTTAGTTAAAAGGAGAAAAAAACTACTACTTTGTAAGATTTTTTTAAAGATAAGGTCTTAATATGCATCATTGGCTGACCTAGAATGCTATGTAGACTGGGCTGGCCTCAAACTCAGAGGTCTGCCTGCCTCTGCCTCCTGATTCCTGGGATTAAAGTAGTGTGCTACCATCCCTTGCCAAGTAGTGGGTTTCTAGGAGCCTTTTCCCCATATATCCTTAGTTTTAGTTAACTCTCCACCCCCATCTTCATTTAAACCTTTCCTGTTCCCCCATCTTCATTTAAACCTTTCCCGTTTACCATGCCCCCATTTTTATATCACATTCTTAACAAACTAGAAACAGGTACCTAGTTTATGCAGTAAGTCAAACTAGACCCAAAAATATATTTATAAAAAGCAAGGACTTAGCAAGCTGAGGAAAACACTTGCTCTCTTGGAGTTTAGGCCTTCTCACGTTTGAAATGAGGGCAATACTGTGTTCGGTTTTCAGCGTGCCTGGCATTCTCACCAGCGAGTTCTGAAGTCTTGGATCCTGCCCTCTGTGGATAGGCATGCGTTTCTACAAGTGTTGTGTAGCAGTAAAATACGGATACTAAAAGGCATTTAAGGTTGAGTATACCTCCCATATCAAAGTACCCCATCCTTTCTCTGTCCCTGAGGCCGGAGGGCTCCACTGGCAGGCAGGAGTGGAAGGAGGGACAGGATAAGGGACTGAAGCCACCATCTGTGCAAACGTCCCAGGGGGACTGTGGTCAGGCCCTGCTTCCATCCTGTTCCGGGGAGCCTCTAGGCTGTGTCCTCTGCGGGCCACACAGATGAAGGTGTGCAGAAATGTGTCTGTTGCCATGCCAGCCCTTATGGAGCTACTCCCATGTGGGATACATCATAGCAAGCAGCACCTTTGCAAGCCTGTTCTCATTCCCGTCAGGGTTCTCCTAAATCTGGGCTTCTACCCACTTACTGGACTGTTACAGCTGGCCCACTTATTTAAGTACAGAAATGCTACAGTCCTAGCTGGTAACTAAGGGATGTCTGTTCCCACCCAAACAATGTTCTGGCTCCAGACAGGACATCCTGAGGGTTACCTACTTGAATTCCAAAACCTCTCAGCTCCATTTGTTTCCCAGAATGGATCCCCGTGGGAAAATGCCAGCCTGGTTTCCTAAAGTGGCATTTATTCACTTACCTCAGGGACCCTCTGTAATGCTGCAGAAATACAGCTTACTTCTCCACCTGCCTCCAACTATAAGAAAATTAAAGCAAAACTAGTGTAAGGTGTTTTAAACATCCTCACCAAAAATCAGATGCCTCCATATGGGGCCATTGTTCATTTATACCTGTGATTGTCACACAGTTGTGATCACAGCAAAACTCAGTTTTTATGTGTGTGTGGGGCGGGGTGGTGGTGGTGGTGGTATGTGCACTTGTGTGTGCCAGTGTGCATTCTGAGTCCACAGGGAGGTCAGAGGGTAGCATCAAGTCCCCTCTTGTATCACTCCGTGCCTTTTTTTCTTTGAGGCAGGGTCTCTCATTGAACCCAGAGCTGGTGGGTTTTTGTTGTTGTTAGGCTGTAAGCCTCCCAGCCTCGTTGGTCCTCCTGCCTCCTTTTCCCTCAATGCTGGGGCATTATGTGATGGCTAGGTTTGTTTGTTTGTTTGTTTGTTTTTTCTAATTTGACAAAGCTCCAGTCATCTGCAAAGAGGTATCTCAGCTGAGGGACTGCCTCCATCAGATCTGAGGAATCTTAATTCATGAACAATGTGGTGGGGCCCAGCCCACAGTAGGTGGCACCACCCCTGGGCAGGCAGTCCTGGGCTGTATAAGAAAGGTAACAGAGCAAGCCAAGGGGCTGGGGACAAATTAGTGGGCACTGCGTCTCCACGATTTCTGTCCTGCTCCTCTTGTGTTCTTGCCCCAACTTCCCAACTGTGATCAAGACATGCTAACCCAAATGAACCCTTCCTCCCTGAGTTGGTTTTGGTTAGTGTTTATCAGCAGCAGAAAACCACCTAGGACCCACCACAAGTATTGTATCTCATTAGGATCCAGTTGTCAAGATGAAGCCAACGTATAATGCAGGAGAGCCAGTAGTTGAGGGTCAGCCTGGGAGCCTGGATTACATAGTAAGCTGGAGACTAGCCTGGGTTGTGTGAGACCCTGTTTCGATATGTATGTAAACATGGAGTCCAGTCTCACAAATTTCCCCAACAGGCGTCAGATAACTAGACAAAGTTCTCCAAATGGGCTGATCTCCTAGTTCTGAAGAGGGAATTCCGGTAACCTGTGTGACCTCTACCCCATAGCTGCTCTAGTTCCAGTTGCTTGCTGTATTGCCCTTTGCTTGGGGAAGCTTAATCCCCAGGATGCTTGAGCTTTCTGCTGAGGTCCTGAAGCTGCAATAAAAAAGTAGGGCATCCAGAACAAATTGTTAGTTTTGGGAACATATCTGCCCATTATGTCCGGGAACAAAGTCACTAATTTCTCAGATGTCATTTAGTGATCTTAAAGTGACATCTGTTTATTTAGGAGGACAGTTTTTAAAACTGGGTCGTCCTTTTCTGTGCCCTGAATTAGCTGTCCTCGAACTTTGTCATGTCCTCTTCCAAACTGGAAAAGTAATCAAGAAAAGTGAAAAGGTGGTGGTGGTGGGCTTAGAAACCTTAGAAATTGGCTACATTTGCCTGTTGCAAAAGCTCTGCTTTTTGTTTTTAATTTTCTAGAACATAGTACTATCCCATGCTTGGCTTGCTGGAGGCAGTTTAGCAACTGGATTTACCTAACTGCAGCTTTGGCTTGATCTAATTTCAGGTAATTGCTTGCCTTTTCAGAGTTTATTCTCCACTGATTCTGTTGGCTCTGGATTATCACACAGCTCCATTTACCCTCAGGAGCTGCTGCTCTTGATCAAAAGAAAGAACAGCTCAATTTCCTTCATCAAATATCAAGTGTGAAATGTAAGTTAATGTGTAAAATAAGGAATTTGACGTCAATTATAAAAGTCACCTGCAAACAGGTGGCGAATGAAAAAAAAAACAAACAGAATGTCTAAGTCAATAAGAGATTTCCTAACCACAAGCAAACACTGGCTCTGACAGCTGGGTGGCTAATCCGAGTCAACCCAAGCCTGTTCACCTGATCCTGTGTGACACTGTTCAAAAGACTCCCTTTCCTAGACACAACTCTAATAGTCAGTGCCTGGAAACAACACAGAGGGGAAGATGTGACTGCTCCTAGGTGTGGGGAAAGAGAAAGTGTATTATAGATATGTGGTAGAGCATAGCCAGAGGCAGGGACATCTGATCTCGGAGAGTCTGGAGTGGACCGGACCCTGAGCCATGTGAGGAGGAGGAGGAGGAGGAGGAGGAGGAGGAGGAGGAGGAGGGGAAGAGATGGGAGAGAGGGGAACTAGGTGCAGCAGACAGGGGGCCCAAAAGAGAGCAGACAAAAAAGCCAGGTAACCAAAACGGTTGGACTATATAGGGAAGGGCTGCCCAGCCCATGGGCTGGAGAAGTTTAGGGTAGGGGGTGCGGTATGCCAGCCAGAACAACCCTGTAATGGGTGGGGGCTGAGGGATGCCAGAAGGACCTGGCAGCCAGGTCCGCTTTGATGTGTTAAATAAGCCATTTGTCCTGAGTTTGAAATCTATCAGAGGGGAAGTCAGGCTGTGCAAGATGGTACAGGCCCATAATCCCAGCACTCAGGAGGGTGAGACAGGTGGATCAGGAGTTCAAAGAAATCCTCAGCTACTGAGTAAACTTAAGGCCAGCCTGAGCTACAGGAGACAGTGCCTTGTGGTGGGGGGGGGGAGGGGGCAGAGAGGGAGAGTCGGCCTGCAGCATAGCAAAACCTTTTAGCTAAATAAAAATGTATAGCATTGAATAACAAAGTTTATTCTGGAATATTCATTACAGGGAGAAAGAAAATAGCACTTTTAAAAGCATTGTTTTTGTATCAAGTGCAGAGAGTACCTTTGGGATGTCATGGACACTCAGTAAACCGTACCTATAAAGTACCCCAGGGCTCAGAGCACCTGGCCTTCTTAGCAGTCAGCATTGTTGTTTCCATACTTGAGCACATTTTCGTGAGGACCACATTTGCAAGAAGGCAATGAAGACTTTTTTTTTTTTTTTTTAAGATTTACTTTTATTTATTATATAAACAGCGTTCTTTCTGCAAGTTTTCCTGTACGCCTGAAGAGGGAATCAGATCTCATTATAGATGGTTGTGAGCCACCATGTGGTTGCTGGGAATTGAACTCATGACCTCTGGAAGGGCAGTCAGTGCTCTTAACCTCTGAGCCATCTCTCCAGCCCAAGACTTGGAACTTCTAAGAGTGGTTTCCTGTGTGAGGCCAGAGCACTCTTTACTGTAGGTGCTTATGACAATTGTATTATGTTTGAAGAAGCATTCTTTAAATGTTGTATAGTGAAGGACTCGAGTGTAAAATGTCATAATTACTGTTTGTTGAGTCCACTTAAGCCTGACAAAAATATGAAGTACTTTCTGAAAACACCTTTTTGAATTGGGTTGGCTGTTTCCAGGACAGGCAGTGCCACCTACGTATCAGCACCACTAGTCACTGCTTCCACCAAGTGAGCAAAGTCATTTTCAGTGGGACAGAAAATGATTCAATAGAGTCACTGGGCTGGTCAACCCATCCAGTGACCACTGTCCATCTCCTTTGCTAAGTAGACACACTCAGAGCTAGAATAGAATTTAAAGGAGAACCAATCTCAGCACTGCATTATACGGTTACAGAGAAACAGCCTAAGGCTCTCAAACAGTCAACCTTAATCTACCCAGTAACCTTACAGGAACGGCCCAGTGGTAGATCTCCTCAAGGCTGTGTAAGAGCTAACCGGATTCCTGTGCAAATGTTAGATTTGAGGAGATTCAAAGAAGCGATAGTGTCCTGTGGTATGCATTCCCCATTTGTGAAGCAGATGTTAAACTGGCCCCCAATTACAGTGGAGGACCTGGTGGAAAGATGAGGCTAAGACCATTGAACAACAAAGAAGGGCTAGAGGTATGGAAATCTCCCAAAATCAACGTCTTGGAGAGAGAAATTATGCTAATATAGAAAGGTAATCTCTATATGATGACCACACCCTGGCTTTATGCCAAATGGCAGCCTTGAATGCTTAGGACAGAATTGAAGAAGTAGGAAAGAAAATTTACAAAAGTTATACAGGGCCCAAAAGAACCCATCACTGATTTCTTACAAAGGCTGTCTTCAGCAGTAAATAGAATAATACTAAATTCAGAAGCTAGACAGATAATAATTGAATCTCTGGCTTTTGAAAATGTTAATGCGGGGCTGGAGAGATGGCACAGAGGTTAAGAGCACTGCTTGTTCTTCCAAAGGTCCTGAGTTCAATTCCCAGCAGCCACTTGGAGGCTCATAACCATCTGTAATGAGATCTGGCACCCTCTTCTGGCCTGCAGGGATACATGCAGGCAGAATACTGTATACATAATAAATAAATAAATCTTAAAAAAAAAAGAAAAGGAAAATGTTAATGCACAATGCAAAAGGATAATTAGGCTATTAAAGGCAAAATCAGCACCCTTGGAGGAATGTGTCTGAGATACAATGAATATTGAATCTCATGATCATGATGATACTTCATTAGGAGAGGTGATTTCCACAGGTTTGAAGAAAAATATTAATGTCAGATGTTTCACTTGTGGTAAACAAGGTCACCTAAAAAGGGACTGTAAACAGGACATTCCTAGAAACAATGTTTTTTCAAGGAACAATGGCAACAGAACGCCCCTCCCTTCTGGATTATGCAGAAGGTGTGGCAAAGGCAGACATTGAACTAATGAGAATGTAGATCAACAAGGGACAGACAAGGTAATCCTTTGCCTTTGCCATCTGGAAACTCCCTGAGGGGCCTCTCCCGGGCCGCCATGACAAATTTGGTTCATTCCTTTCCTGCTATCATGGAAGAAACTCCTTCTCAGAACAATTAAAGAACCTAATGCCTATTGTAAGAAATCATACTGCTCTAGGTGATAGAACAGTTTTAGAAAATAAAACAAAATTTAAGTAGAAACCATAAATCAAAATTGATAAAGATTAGATTGGAAACTTCCCAAAGTTAGGGTTTTGTTTTTGTCTTTCAGGAGAATGAAGGCTAAAGAATCTGAAGAACACTGGACAAACGAGATGTCTGAAGAAAAAGGACAAATCATCCAGAAAAAATGTCCATGAAAAAGATTTTCTGCAGTGAACCATGACCACACCTAACAGCAACTTTGAAGTCTCCAAAAAGATGATGGGTGGATCCCACAATGGTGATTCCATCAGGACAATGATAATACCACTAAGCTGACAAACACCACCTAAAGATCAACTTTGGACTACAAACTGCTCAGGACAATTTCGAGATGGCTAGTTGAGATGATCCAGCCTCACAGACTACTCAAGCAAGGACTTGAGACAAGCCCTGCACTTTCCCATAATGTAGAGACCGGACAAATGATACAGCTACCTGTCCTGGGACTTGACAATTAACCCAAACATTTTCTTTTTCAGAATTCCCTAAATATGCCTTCAACCCCAGACAGCAGGAAGTAATTTTAAGAACACGATGCCCACATTCCCAAGAGGTGGGATGGGTGGTTTTTGGTCGTTCAGTGGGTTATGGATAATTGTCATTGTTTATGATGGTTGGTTACAAGTTGTTATTGTTAATGGTCAGGAAAAAGGCTAAACAAATGAGATTAGATTTAGGGTTTTTGTTTGAAAAAAAAGGAAAAAGAAAAAAAGAAGATATAGATATAAGATAAAAGGTAGATTATTGAATCTGCTCTGAGAAGAAAAACAGAGGATATAGATAAGATAAGATAAAAGGTAGATTATTGAATCTGCTCTGAGAAGAAAAACAGAGGATATAGATATGATAAGATAAAAGGTAGATTATTGAATCTATGCTGAAAAAAAGATAGAAATGATGGAAATGATGCATAAAGGGTAGATTATTGAATCTACTCTGAAAAAAAAAGATACAGATATGATAGGGTAACAGGGTAGATTATTGAATCTACACTGAAAAGGATAAAACAGGAATATAGATGTAAGATAAAAGGTAGATTATTGAATCTACTTTTTAAAAGCAACTATTGGTTTTAAATATTTTACATTAGATTGGATTTTTGTATATTGTATACAAACTTTGTATATTGATACAAATTTGAGATTAATTTTGTTAGAAAATACTGTACATATACTTCTAATCTTGTTCAAGGTGTTGTACCTATATAGGTCATTTAAAAATGTAATACAAATTGCTAGTCCTTGAAAGTTATTATTACCAACTAATTAGGATATAAAGAAAGGCAAGTTAGTATTCATCACCTATTATAATCAAACTTATAGTCAGGTTAGGTATGTTTTCAAGGTTAAACAGAAATAATTTTAGATAGAGATCTTCAGAATATGGTATTTAAGATGGTTTTTGTTTGTTTGTCTGTTTGTTTTTGGTTTTTTGAGACAGGATTTCTCTGTGTAGCTTTGCACCTTTCCTGGAACTCACTCAGGCCCAGGCTGGCCTCGAACTCACAGAGATCCGCCTGGCTCTGCCCAGTGGTGGCACATGCCTTTAATCCCAGCACTTGGGAGGCAGAGCCAGGTGGATCTCTGTGAGTTCGAGGCCACATAGATTTTTTTATTTTTTTATGACTATGAGACACATCTGCTCCTGGCAGCACCAATCTACTTCAGAGAAGATGATGGGCATTGAAGAAGCTCCACATGGAGTTAACTTTCTTTGTGGCAAGTTAGACACTGGGCAAGAAAATGCCCTTACCTCGACTGCTGACAGTATGCTGTCAAAATGGACAAGGGGGACACAAAGGACTGCCAGTCCTTGCCAAGACAGGCCCTTCATAATATCCTGCTTCACAGATGAGTCTGTCAGGTATGCTAGGCCTATAGGCCAAAGATGGATGCCCCAACGTTGCAGAGAAATCTTGGGTGACTGTCCAGGCAGACAGCTGTTTCTGTCATTTCTCACATTTTTTGGAAGTCGATTATTTGTACTTTTTGTTTACTTAGGTAATGTTATTTCCTTCTCGGCTCTCTGAGGGAGTTGAAGATTAGATAGTTATAGTTTTCCTTGTTACTCACTGAAGAGGTGTAAAGTGTATAAGATTGAAAGATATCAAAAGATATTTTTGGTTGGTAATACAAATTAGGATAGAATGTGAATTAGGTACAACACTTTGGACTCACAAAAATAGGATAGATAATGGGGTATTTTCTCTGAATTTGTCAAATGTTTATGGACTGGACATTGTTAATGTAACTCTTGATTGTATATATTGTATATAGTTATTGTATATAGTTTTTCTTATATTAGTTATAACCTTCTTTTATTATTTTAGACAAAAAAGGGGAAATGTGGAGATATATTGTATACACTAATAAACTTGCCTGAGGATCAGAGGACAGAGCCAGCCATTAGATTAGACATAGAGACCAGTCATGGCACACACCCTTAATCCCATCACTCAGGAGGCAGTATGAGTTCAAGGTCACACTGGAAACACAGGCAGTGGTGGCACACATCTTTAATCCCAGTGCTGGGAAGCACACACCCCTTTAATCCCAGGAAGTGACAGCAGGGTGGAGAAAGGTATATAAAGAGTGAGGAAACAGGAACTAAAGCAGTTCAGCTGTGACCCTTTTGGGTGAGGACTCAGAGGCTTTCAGTCTGAGGATTCGTGGAAACAGGATCAGCTGAGGAGTTGGCAGGTGAGGTGGCTGTGGCTGCTCTGCTTCTCTGATCTTTCAGCTTTCACCCCAATACCTGGCTCTGAGGTTTTTTTATTGTAAGATCATTTAGGATTCGAACAACTTTGTTATGCTGACTTACCATCATCCTGCCTGGCTTCCTCAAAGACAACGAACTGTGTCTTCACCTCACCCCTCCTCAACAGGCACTCTTGAAGCCTAAGCTTGTCCCTTTATGGTGCTTTCTACTCAGGAAATGCTGCCACCTGCCTTTGGAGGACTCACAAGTTGAGTAAGGTTCTTTCTCAGGCAGGCTTGTAGCCTCTCCTGATCCTTCACCTGAAATCTGGACATGACCTGGGTGGGGATTGCTCTGAATCCATATCCTACCTGCATTGGTCCCAGCTGGCTCCCTGTCTCCAGATTCTCCACGGGTTCCTTTCCAGATCTCTTCCTGTTTCTAGATGTTTCTACTCTGCATTTACTCAGCAGGAAGAATGGGCTTTTTCTACCCCAGATTAATCCCACCTGACAACCGTCTGGGCACCGCTAGACCGTCACACCCAGCTGTATCATTTCATGTGCTGCTTTCCCAAATCTCAAACCACCTTCCCCATTCAGTGCTCTTCCTAGGGAGCTGCTCGTTCTGTTTTGTGCGTGTTTTTTTTTTTAAGACAGTGCCTTACTGTAGATGTAACCAACCGTCTTATTAAATAAGAAACACAGAGCCGATTCAGAGAAGAAAGCCAAGAGGTCAGAACTAAGAGCCTTACCCTTCCTGCTTCAGCCAAGAGAACTCTCTGAAAAGGAGCTACTTCCTGTCTGTTCGTCTTTATATAGACTGTCTGTTCTGCCTTCTTATTGGTTGTAAACCCAAACATATGACTGCCTCATCATTGCCTGTATGTACAGCCCTCCAGGTCCTCTATGGTATTGAGATTAAAGGCGTGTGTCTCCAATGTTGGCTGTATCCTTGAACACACAGAGATCTACCTAGCTCTGCCTACCAAGTGCTGGGATTAAAGGTGTGCGCCACCACTGCTACGCTCTTGCTATGGCTCTAATAGCTCTGACCCCCAGGCAACTTTATTTATTAACATACAATTAAAATCACATTTCAGTACAAGTAAAATACCACCACACCTTACTGTGTAACTCTGGCTGGCCTGGAACTCACTAGGTAGACCAGGCTGGCCTCAAACACAGAGATCCACCTGCCTCAGCCTTCCAAGTGCTGGGATTAAAGGCACATGCCACCATGTTGTGGTGGTTTGAATGAGAATGGCCCCCATAGGCTCATATTTTTGGGCATTTGGTCTCCATGTAATGAGATTGTTTGGGAAGGAGTAGAAGGTGTGGCCTTGTTGGAGGAGGTCACCGAAGGTGGGCTTTGAGGTTTCAAAAGATTGAGGCATTTCCAGTGTGTTCTCTGCTTCTTACTGTTTGTAGATCCAGACATGAACTCCCAGCTACTGCTCCAGTGCATGCCTGTCTGCTGCCATGCTCCCTGTCATGGACTTCAACCCTCTGAAACTGTAAACCCCAAGTATTCGCTAGGTTATCCTGGTCATGGTGTCTCATCACAGCAATAGAAAAGTAACTAGGGGCTGGAGAGATGGCTCAGAGGTTAAGAGCACTGAATTTTCTTCCAGAGGTCCTGAGTTCAATTCCCAGCAACCACATGG
Source organism: Peromyscus eremicus (assembly GCF_949786415.1). NCBI lineage: Eukaryota > Metazoa > Chordata > Mammalia > Rodentia > Cricetidae > Peromyscus > Peromyscus eremicus. The sequence goes on along the minus strand of NC_081425.1, from coordinate 2,656,167 downwards.
TGGCTCACAACCATCTGTAATGAGATCTGGCGCCCTCTTCTGTATACATAATGAATAAATAAATCTTAAAAAAAAAAAAGAAAAGAAAAGAAAAGTAACTAAGACAAAGGTTGTTGCTGTGCTTTGTCGGAGACCACCTACTTGCTGGACTTTGTGTCCCACTTCTCCTCCTTCACAAGTTTGTTTCTGAAGGACCGTAGCTCCATAAACCGCATGTACCCGCACCCCTGGGACACCTCTAAAATCGGTTTGAATATGTTATGGCTTTAATGTCTCCACTAGCACATGCTGAAAAGGAGTTGCTTTTGTAACAGAATTAAGAGGTAGACTGTTTAAGGGGCAATTGAATCACAAGACCTCTGTCCTTTATGCCTGGCTTGGGTTATATTGGGGGAGTGGACCCCACTCTTCCTCCCCTGTCTCATTTTGTTTCTCTTCTGTCATGATATAGCAGAACATGGAGACCCTGCACAGATGCCTGACACCTGTTCTGGACCTCCCAGGTGCAAGAATGGTGAGTCATATATACTGTTGTTATAAATACCCAGCCCAGGGTGGGCCCAAGACACCGGCAGGCCGCCGATAGCTCAGTGGGTAGAGGTAACTGCCAGCAAGCCTGATGAGTTCCATCACCTGATGAAAGAAGAGAACTGACTCCTGCAAGTTGTCCTTTGAGCTCTACAGACCTGTCAGGGCCCGTGTGCCCCAACCCTACATTACACACGGATGTAATTTTAAAAATTAAAAAAAAAAACCTAAGATTTCTGACGAACTTAGGACTCCCTGCCTCCAGTCTTAACTGTTTTCGCTAAGTGTTCGGTCCACTTTCTGTGCATTTACATATGCATCTGTTTGGGTAACGGTGGAGGTCAGCACACAAAACTGTTTGGTTTCATTTTGAGTTCCAGAACTGTTATTGAGAACCAAGGCAATCCCCTCTCAGCCTCATGTGACAATAGCTTTGCCCTCCCGAGCACAGACCAGTTGCTAATTGCCAAACTGCCAAATTGTAGTCAGAGGTCTGCTAGCTATTAACTGTGCTTCTGTTGAAAGCATCATCAGCCTGTCTAATCCCTGTGGTCTCCCTTTCTGCTGGTGGTCCTGACTGGAACAGGAGGAGGCTGGGACCCTGAAAGTGAGTGGTAGCCGGGGTAGCTGTTCTCCAGGAGAGGTTTACCCCCAGAATCTCAGACTTCAGTCATGAAAGCTGAAGTAATAGTGAAATAAGCCTGATAAATTTGGCTTAAGTGCTTCTAGGTCTACGAGTACAACAATTTGTCTATTGCATCTAGCATAACTTTGATTTTGTTCACCAAGTGAAATCAAATAGGCCAGTGCCACTGGGGCCTCTGGCAGCTTCCTGGTGCTTCATAGTTGATGAGAGTGTCAACTCCACGTGGGGCCGAGAGGAAGAGAAGCAGGTTCCATTGTGTCGTCATGCCTGCGCGGTAATGGATGCTAATGACAACCCCCCTGTGGTGCATCCAGGACTGGTGTCCTCTGCACTCTGGCCCATAGCAAAGCACGAGATGTCCAGAGGTGATAGCTCTGTGGTCCTTATAACTGTAAAAGAAACAACATTCCCAGAAGATATTTTTTCAATAATGCAGAGATACTCTATTGTTTGGAAAAGCTGAACTGATAAAATCCCAGGCATCACTCAAGTTTCCTATGACAAGATATACTTGCATGTGCACATATACAAAAAGGCATGCATATTAGCTATCTGTATAAAATATCTTTACATGGGAGGGTTATGTTCATTATTTTTCAGCAGAGAGGAAATCACCTTCATTTGACTATACAGAAATAATTCTGTCGTGGCTGCATGTGTAGTTGAGTGGTAGAACACTTGCCTAGCATGCACAAGGCTCTGCACATGATCTCCAGCAGAGACCCCCCAAAACTCCTCTGTGAATATTTTCATGCATATTGTCTTCCAGTCTTTTTTTAATATATATTTATAAATTTTTTGAGACAGTCTCCTTACGTGGTATAGCTGCTCTTGAACTCATGATCTTGCTTTAGCCTCCTGAGTGCTGGGATTATAAATAAGGCCAGTACCTCCATGGCCAGCTTAAAAATGTCTTTGTCCAAGTCTTAACACATGCAAAGATTATTATTTCACCTACCCACATCTGCTTACATAATAACAGTATTATCACCTCTACCTCACCAAAAAAAGTCCCCACAGATGTCCCTTTATAGTTATATCTGTCAGTGAGAACTCATGGTAGAAGATAGATTAGTAAAAATATAGGTTAATTTAAGTTGTAAGAGCTAGTTAAAAACAAGCCTAAGCTAAAAGCCAAGCTTTCATAATTAATAATAATGTGGTCATGATTTGGGAGCTGGCTGGTGGGACTCGTTACATATGGCATCCAACATGGAGGCTTGAATATCCAAGCATGGGGCCTGAGAAAGCTAAGAAAAGTTCTGGACAAGGAGCTGGATGTGGATTTCTAGTCCTGCAGTCTATCAGGTGGGCTTGATGACATACAGAGCCAGCTGCCAGCGCCATGTGCTGAGCTGAGCTGAGCCTCATGGTGATTGACATGGAAGTTTAAGATTTGTCTCACGCAGTCAGAGAATGATGTAGATGCTTAGTAAAGCCAAATCCAGACACAGAAAACCTCTAAAAAAGGAACAGTGTGTTTTAAAATGTGCTTGGATACTAAAGAAAAAAAGAAAATTGGTATAGGCAGTTGTAGGAAAAATAGTTTAAAAATAATAAAGTAGAGTCTTTAAAGATAAAGTAATATAAAAGGAATAAACCACATAAGTATGGGAAATACACAGGGTGACTGGATCCTGTATGATGCTTTGTTGACTTTGAACTTTTTTAAATGCTGATGAACAAAAAACAATAGCAGCTGAGAGATATTGGATTAGGGAAACTGCTAAATTAAACCAACCTATATATCTTAAGAAAGTCTTAACTTCAGAATGCAAGTCAGAAAATATGTTGCTTTGGGGGAGAGGTTATGCCTTTGTTTCCATAGGAAACAAAAAAGTTATGGTTCTCTTCAAAATTAATAAAGATCAGATTTGATCAGGGGAGACCTCCTGAGGATCTTGTCTGCAGACATGAGGGAAAAAGCCAAGAAAGACTACAGGACAAGTGATGTATATATATGCTGATCCCTCAACACAGGAACAGCTCTGAGACTGGATGAGACATGATAAATCTTTATGGCTACAGAATCCTCATGACATTATTACATGCCATCCTTTCATGTAGCATGGATAGAGGTTTGGTTATGCAGTCCAAACAGACTTATAAAGTTGACAGATGCCTTTTACCTCCTCAAACATAGAACAAAAAAAAATCATCTTTAGCTGACTTGTGCACACTGCATATTTCATACTTGTGTTAATGCAGATATGTATGTTTCCTTTGAAAGTTTATGTGTTTTCAGAAAAAAAGGACCAGATACTAATGAAGTAAGTAGTATAGGTGATCTAGCCTCACAGAATGCCTCTGTTACAGTGTCCTCAAAATTTTGCATCCAGAACAACTTCAAAGCTGCTAGTTGAGATGGTCTAGCTTCACAGACTATCCAGCCAATACTTCAAATAAGCGCTACACTTTCCCTTCACACAAAGACTAAACAAAAAATAACACAGCTAGTTTCTCCAGGACTTGACCAGTATCTCAATTTTCTCAGGGTCCCCTAAAGATGTCATAGCC